>NW_010517702.1:0-7718 GCF_000687285.1 Phaethon lepturus
TGGAGGGGGAGGTGCTGATCTCCTCTCTCTGATGAGCAGCGACAGGACACGAGGAAATGGGATGAATCTGCGTCAGGGCAAGTTCAGGTTGGACATTAAGAAAAGGTTCTTCACCGAGAGTGTGGTTGGTCACTGGGAACAAGATCCCCAGGGAAGCGGTCATGGCACCAAGCCTGTCAGAGTTCAAGGAGCATCTGGATGATGCTCTTAGTCATATGGTTTAGTTTTAGGTAGTCCTTCGAGGAGCAGGGAGTTGGACTTGATGTTCTATGATTCTATGACCGTAACCGCCATTCCCACCCCCTGCGCTACTTGGAGGGAGAGGAGTCGGGATTAAGGGAATGAAGCTTGGCCTGGGGTGAGTGAGCACGGGAAAGTGTCATTTTAATTTTTTCTCTTTGTTTCTCACTACTTGAATCTAATTTAATTGGCAACAGATGAAATTATTTTTCCCTAAGTCAAGTCTGTTTTGCCTGTGATGGTACTAGGTAAACGATCTCCCTTTCTTTACCTCTCACTTTGTCATCCTCTGAT
The DNA here is from genome assembly GCF_000687285.1 of Phaethon lepturus. Taxonomy (NCBI): domain Eukaryota; kingdom Metazoa; phylum Chordata; class Aves; order Phaethontiformes; family Phaethontidae; genus Phaethon; species Phaethon lepturus. The sequence goes on from NW_010517702.1 coordinate 535, forward strand.
GGCAGTGCTCAGCTGCCATCTTAAATACATGTGTGAGTAGAATGCATCTTGTGTAAAGGGTTTCTGTGCTTCTAGAAGTGAGGAGTGGGAATCACTGCCTCCCTGAAGGCAAGTTACCACCAGCGAGAGGATCTGCAGGGTCCTGCCTCTGTTGGGGGCGGGAACAGCTGAATCTGAAAACCCATGTCCCCTCAATTACTCCATTGAGTGGAACAGAAATGGGATGTAGGGACCATGGCTGATAGCCACTATGGATGCTGTAAGTGCGTAATGACTGGCAAGGCTGAAAGCACGTCTCGGAGATCTGTGGTGTGCCGTTATGATGCCAAGCAAATGCTGCTGTCCATCCAGCCTCTCTGAAAAACTGTGATCACATCTGACTGACTGAGTTCAGAAAAGACAAATTCAGTGTGGACTAGGTGAAAGGAAGGGGCTTTTGAAGGACCATGGGAATGGAGAGTCTATTTTATTATGTCCTGTTTCATAACGAGTCTTGTTTATTCTGGCAGAAGAGTGGCTGCAAGGGAACATGACTGCTTTCTATAAATACAACAGGGAGGGAAACACTAGGGAGAACTATTTAAGTGAAAAGCCAATACTGATGCAAAAACAAGTGGTATAAATTGGCTCAGAAAAGAATTAGTCCAGAAGATTTCTAACCAGCCAAATAGCGATGTCCTAAAACTGACTAATATCTGCAGTGTGTTGAGGTGAGGGGCATCCAAACTATTTTCTTGACAGAGTTTGACAGGTTTTGAACGTGATAGCAGACGATGGGACTCAGTCACCCAGGAGCTGCTTTGCCTCTGGCCCTGCAGGGCTGGTGTCTCAGAGGGCAGAGATGCTGCACCCCCCATGCTGTTCTGCCATCAGGGCAAAATCACACTGCTCTTTAAATTGCTTTAGTAAACACAGCCTGTTTTCTTTTGCTAACACAAATTTCTTGTTAATATCAATGCTTTTCTTCCTTCTTTGTTCCCCTGGTGTCCTGGGGAGACACTGTAGTCCAGCCAGAGGACCAACGCCTCCTTCTGTGCTTTATCCTCTATTTTTTCCAGCACCGTCTGACACTGCCTCTGAAGCAGCATACCTGTTATTCCTTCTTCTCCTTTATCTCCATGTTCTCTCATCCATCTCACTCTTCCTCCTAATTTCTTTTCTTCTGCACTGTGCTAACACCTGCTTGATCTTCCCTATCATCCTGGATCTCTGACTTCAACTCCTAGCTCTTCTTCCACCACCATTCACCACTTGCCTCACATGTCTTTCTGAAGAGAAGTTGATATTACTTTATTGCAAATTGATACTACATGGGAATCTATACCTACCAGATGCTGTGTGGAGTGTGTGCCTAACAAGAGCATCATAAGCTGGAGAATGTAAGTTAAACAAGAGCATATACATATACATGGATATAAAGTGTGGTTTGAGGGACTACAACTGCTTATTTCTATGAATGGACCATCAAAGACTTCAGGAGATTGCAAAGCATGTGTTGGGGGACAGAGAAGCAGCGCACTTGGGTTAAGTAGTATTTTTTGCTTGGGAATTTGCCTTCCTTTTTGAGGTGTCGGCCTTCTGGCTGGAAGGAAAGTCCCAGATTCCCAGTCCCTTGCTACATGGCTCCTTCTACGTCTGACTGTTGTCTGGTGTGCAGAGAGTTTAAATTAGTTGCCAGAGTGCTCACTCAAGAACAAACACATCCTGCTCTGAAAAATGTGTCATCTGAAAGTCAAGCAGAGAAGCATGGTGATTATATGTTCTACAGTGGATACTTCTAGTCTGGTCAATTGGACACTCTCTAGTGTCCACTGACTGCATCTCCATTGATTCTAATGGGAATTTAGACACCCAGCTCAGGGGTAGATCCCCCCAGACACATATATTGATACACAAGTGTCAAGTGTTATTGGACATGCCCCAGGGTATCTCAGATGTATTTACGGGATTGGCAGAAATTATACAGGATCTACAGTGGATTTGTGACCTTCTGAAGTTGGAGGTTAGGCAGAGTCTTCTCGGACATGTTAAACGGCACTGAAGTTCTATGTGTGGGCAACCGAATCAAGCTCTGTGTGTCTTAATCTGGAGCTGTATCGCCCCTGAGAAGGTTTACAGCTAAAATAAGAATTTTCATTTGTGGCTGAAGAAACCAAATAAACTGGTTTTGCAAGCTTCAGAGTTTCTATGCAACACTTGCAACTCGATGTTGATTATCCACTAAGAACAACACAGACCTAGAAAAAAAGAAAACACTCATGTCTCCAAAGAAGAGCAAAAGTAAAGTCTGAGTGAAAAATGTTAAAGACAGGTGACTGTTAATTGATTTATAACACAGGATACAATGGCTGAAGACTTTGATACTATAAATGAGAAAACAGTGTTAGAAATGGCCTAAACTGAAATAAGACTAACTTTGAATGAAAACAAAGTGTTCATTGTCTCAGAGATGTGAGATTAACTTGGCTGCTGATTCAATGGATCAAAAATTGCATTGATCTAATGCCTCTGACTTTCCACACTATGTCCAGAAAATGTAACCTAAGTACAGCTAGACTGAAAGATTCCTGCTTGACAAATGCCTTTTTTCTCTTAACGGAAAATTTCGGCTCTGTTTTTTTCAGCGGTCCAAAACATCCTCTGCTTCCTACATTGTGAGATGACAACAATGCTCAGCTGTCTTTGGCCTGAGTTATGGCACCGTGCCAGAAAGTATCTCAAGTTGCAAAAAGTCTTAAATCAACACATTTTACCACTGAAGAATGAGGCAAAACAGTTTCTAAACCATATGAAATATTCATGTCTAGCATCTTGTGAGATACCATCTGGATAAATCAAACCAAAGCAGAGCTGACAGTGACAGAGAAACAAACTGGATGGAAAGCAGGATGATGTGACTTGAAGTTTCATTGTTTCATGACCTACAAAAGACCACTGCAATACCAGCAAGCATTACTTCACGAACAATTAACTTTTTGAACAAAGAATAATCTGAAAGAGAAATGTTGATCGTCTGGGTCTGTTATTAGGAAAATCATAACATACTTCAGATAAAATCATGCCTCTCATGAAGGCATTGACAATTTAACTGCAATTTAATATTTGCCTAAAGTGTGTAAAAAAAACCCCAAACAAACCCCCAAAACTACTGGACAAGCACTTCTACAGCCAGAAGAATAAACAAAGGGCAAATCCTGCTGCAGACATTGTGATCTCCCAGCATTTTATATTTTTATACCTAGAAGTAAAAATGTCCTCTTTTCCCTAAAAACCATTGTTCACAGGGCATAGTACTGGACTTGGGAGACCTGAGTTTTTCTCCTGCCAGAGCTACTTTTCTGATATATGACCTTAAGACAAACATTTTGCTTCTCTTACTGCTTCCCCTCCCACTTTCGGTCTATTCCAGACAGAGACATTTTTACTGTGCCTTATACAATGGGGCCTCTAGGTGCTATTGCAATGTAAATAGTGGCAGCACAGGTGCAATTGTGAGTGGAATATGGCTTTTATTATCCAGTTACAAGGTCACTGTTGGGTGAAAGGAGTGCTGCATAAAACATTACTGAGCCACCAGCCTATGGCTGCCTCACGGTTATATAATTATCTTATTTCAAAACGCCAGGGAAGTATCTGAGGCTTTCCCAAGCTCGCCAAATTTGCGGCACCACGGAGCATCAGGGGTAAAATGGCCCTACGTGGGTGAGTATGAACACAGAGACGCTTAAACCATTGGGGCCTTCCCGACTCTGTCCCTGTTGTTTGCAATTTACCTGTTCCTTTTCTCAAGGTTAATTAAGCTTCATGACACCTTGGAGGATAAGAAAATATCGTACCCAGTTCCGCAGAGGGGACAGATGAAGGAGCCAGACATGAAATGGCTGCCTTCGAGTGGCAGAGCCAGAATCAGGACCAGGGCAATCTCCATTCCCTCGCCACGCTGCGTACCTTGTGATAAAACTAAAATGCCACTACTTTAACAGCAGTCACACAGTATGGGCTCTGCACAGGCTTTGAAAACCAGGGAAGAGAGCATCAAATGTTCCAGCCCACTTAATTTGAAAGCTGCCTATAATAAACCCCTGGGAACATGTAAACCAGACAGGTCAAATTACATAGTTACACAAATATCACTGGATTTCTGGCATTTAGGAATAAAAGGCTTTGATCTGTTCCATTTAAAAGTGCCTAAAACATGCATACACTACATTAAAATCTAACATTAAATGCTTTTCCTTTTGTCTTTTCCAAAAGCTTAGCTAGAGACAGTTTGTACGCAGCACGACAAAACTTTCCCTTAATAACATAAATACCTATGCACAACTAATTTAGCACAGGGCGCCACTGCAAAATATTTTATATTCAGTAAAATGACAGTTCTTATACACAGAAACTCTGAAAGAAACAATCTATAGCCTTTTAAAAGCCCCTCTCTATTCCTGACTTTCCCATCTGTCTTATTTATAGCTTTCCTTTGTAAAGCCCTCCAAGATGTGAGAATGAAAAGTACTCATAAAACCTCGGTGTGAGCTGGGGGTTGAAATCAGCAGCACTTATGGATGTTATGCATGTGAAGGAAAGACTTCAGTGCATCGCTCCAGTATTCAGAATGAACCCTGCATCAGTGTCCTCGCCAACAACTTCACCCCAAACCAGCGCTCGCTCAAAGTCGGTATAAATGCATCAAAACGCCTCTTAGCCCTCCTCCTCCTTATTTTCGGCAGGCATTTCATCGCGTCTTTGAGGAGCGATCCTCTCTCCCTCTTTTCCCTTGTTGCACAATCGGCTTTCCATGGGCCTCTTTGGCACCCCAGCCCTTTGGGAAGGCAGAGTTTATCCCTCCCCTCCTCTTTCAGCCTCACACTGAGGAGGAGGTCTGTGGCGGGACTCGATGCAGCAGAACGTCAATGCCAGAAGTGGCCTTTCTCATGGAAATCAGGCACGGCCGTCCGGCATTGTCCCTGCAAGAAGGAGAGCTGTTGTGCCTTTTTTCCCCCCCGCCGCTCTTTCTTTCTGGGAGATGATACTGGAACCGATGAGCTCTGGCTCTCTCGTGCCTCTTGAGTGCCAGACCCTTCCTCAGGACTGATTGCTCCATCTCCTCCCTCACCTACATCGTTGTGCCATCCCCGCTTCGTCGCATCCAGCTAGTCACTACTACGGGCTTATCTTGCCATTCTTAAGATTTCATGGATCAAAATTCCAAATAAGTGGATTTTGCATGGATTTACTCAAGCCAAGGACTGTATTTACCTATGCCAATATACGGCACACAAGCACGTTCGACCCACTGGGAGAAAAGGAAGTGCTGTCCTTGTCGAACTGGAGGGCAATGGGAGATGTGCAGGAATGAAACCATTGCCCTGGGGACGTCCTGGTGTCATACCAACATACCCCTGGTGGCATATTTATGTATGCCCTTTCCCAGCTCCTGCCATTCAAAGTCTTCCTCCTGACTTGACTCAGCTGGGATTTTGTGGGGGGATCAGTAACATGGACACTGCAGTTTTCCACTCTTACAAATATGAAGGCCCAAGTCCTGGTGTCTTAACACGCGGCCCATCGTGGTTGAGAGTCGCATCGGCCCCAGATGGTTGTCTGGGCCAGTGGAATAAGGTTGCTCATGGTTGCTGCTGACTGGCCAGACTCATCCCTGCTGCAGGTCTGTGAGCCAGCCATGGTCAGGCTCACGGTTTGGAGACAAGAGCCGCCTTGCGCCCGAGCGCTCCTGCTCCCAACATCACCAAATTTGAGTGTTTTGCTGGCAGTCGGTAATACACCACCAAATCCAGTTGGGCTGATGAGAAATGAGCCATGTCACAACTTCACTGACCGTTAAAGAACTCTCTTTAAAATCATTTCTTTATTAGATCGTTGCTGTCAGACCACATATGAATTCACACTGCAGATCCTACTCTTGCCGTGACAGGATTTAAAGTGGGTTTTGTTAACTCTCTGGGAGAAAGGGATCGCGCACTTCAAAGGCAGGGAAAGTGTATCCGTGCCCTTTTATCCACTTTCGGGAAGGTTTTGGTGAATACATCTCAGTATGTATTTTTGATGAATACTGAATTGTATTTCTGAATGACTATTCTTTGATTAAAAATAGCTTGAAACGGTCGTTTTGGAGCTCCGACAGATACGCGGCACATACAAGGTACGCAGTGTGCTCTGCGTGTAGGGTAGATGAAAGAGGCTGTGTAATTGCTGATAGTGTATTTAAATATCATGCCCACGTACTTGTTTCAAGGTAGAGCCTGCAATACGTAACGTGTTGTTAGTGCATACGCCTTTCACGACGCAAGGTACAAACCCAAAGGGTTTAGCACACCAACCTCGCACGCATGCTGTGTGCGCGTCACCTTTTCAGCAGCTGACAGTGTTTGGAGCAAAGTATTTACACATCAAAAAATCTATGCACACGTGCACTGAGGCATTGAGATATGCAGCCTCCCGTATGTTATGCATATTACATATATGATATCTATGCCAGGTATTTTGGAGAAAGTAAGTGTAATTGCCCATAGGCTCCCCACACAACGGGAATGTGCTGTAAATGGTGGGACTGGGGAAGCAGCTTGATCCTCGGGGAATACCGAAGCTCCGTGGGATAAGGACGAACGCTGGAGGCAGAAAGGAGTGGGCAAACCGTGACGGCACTCGCTTGGCTTGTGTTCGTGTGTGCAGAGAAGAGGCAGCATTTTGGTTCACGTGTTATGATTTCCTTTCTCCCCCTGGAGAGGGGGATTCGCTCCGCTGAGGAGTGTGAAAGACCACGGCCTCCCTCTTTCACCCTCCTCCCACGGAAGGATTACAGGCCTGTACAAGACACGGCTCTGCCCTCAGCCCCCCGGCAGCCATGTGCAGCGCTCCTCCCGCCCCTGCTCCACGTCCCTCGAGCTCTGCTCCCGCTGCAGCACCTCCCCCGCAACAGCTTTTGCTTTCCCTCCACGTGCTCTCCCGCACGCTCCGCCACCGGCTCTCCCTCCTACGTCGCCGACACACACTTCAGGGCTCGCGGGGCGAAAGCGGTGACCTGCATGCTGGTGGTGGCCGCAGCCCAGTGCGCGGTACAATGTGAATGACGTGTGACCTTCACCGTACACCACGCCCAGTGCAACCCGTGCACCATGTACAGCATGCACACCATACACACCGTGCGCACCACAACGCCCTGTGCACCA
>NW_010517703.1:0-552 GCF_000687285.1 Phaethon lepturus
CCCCAGCCAATGACAGTATCACTGAGAAAACTACACACTACAAAAGTAACAAAACTTCCTCGTGGTTGTTATTCCACATTTGGCATGATCTAAGGCTAAAGATAAATTGGCAAACTGATGAAGTAGACTAAATAATTGGACAGTGAGGTGGACTAAAAACTGGCTGAACTTCTGGACTCACAGAGTTGTGATCAACAGGATGAAGTACAGCTGGAGGCCAATCACTACTGGCATGGTCCAGGAGTCAGTACTGGGGCCAATAATCTTTCACAACTTCATCGTCAGTACTGGGGCCAATACTCTCTAACATCTTCATCAGTGACCTGGACAATGAGACAAAATCCTCACTGGGAAGAGTGATTGATAGACCCGATGAGTGGGCTGCCATTCAGAGGGATTGTAAAAAGCTGGAGAAATGTGCTGCAAGGAATCTCATTGAAGTTGAACACCAGGAAATGCCACGTCCTTCCCTGGGGAGGAATAATCTCAGGCCCCAGGACTGACGAGCTGGAAAGCAGCTAGCAGTCTTCAGCCTGTCAGGACACTGGTTGA
>NW_010517704.1:0-24855 GCF_000687285.1 Phaethon lepturus
AAGACACCCCCTCCCCCTCTCCCTGAAAAGGGGCCTTCTGAGCTCGTTTTGCTAATGTATTCTCAAACCAAATTAGGGGCTCTGACTCTCGGTGAAGTTCGTGAGTTAGTTGCCACGATGCACTGAATTAAAGATACCATCTCGGACTCAAATCAGATTAAAGCCCACACACACACATGCAAAAGCCCACTTTCTAATCAATTTTATAAAGGGCCTTCAGCAGAGATACACTAATGGTATTGAGCTAAGATCTTTAAACTAAGTCTGCAAGAAGTCTGTGGAGATAAAATGTGCACAGTATTAAAGAGAAAGCTCTTTACTGTGCCCTTCCCACCAAGAACCCCATGCACATTGGAAGAGCAACTCAAAACAAAAAACAGCTCTCCTGAACCTGAGATGTTCCCTTCAGTCTTCCTCTCTCATCTTTCTCCTTCAGACCTTTAAGTTCTTTCTTTCATTTGCTTCTTGTCAAGCTGCAGCAGAAGGTCCCTGCATAGCAGGCAGAGGAGACAAGAGAGCTACAGAGTCCTGGTATGTGTTAGGAATTAGACATAATGAGAACATGTGAACCCTTTTAGGCCTGTCCCATGAATCTATAAGAAGTGGGCAAGGTGGTCGATCAGGTCCTCAGGTTCAATGGGAGGTCCTACATCAACATGTGCCCTGCAGTCACACACAAACTTCAAAATATTTCACACACATTATAAAGCCAAATCTCAGAACCCAACATCAGCCTTTGTAACTATTTGCTTTCTAAGACACTGTTTCTAACCAAAGAATGAAAGGGCACTTGATCAGGTAACAGAAAATCTGCGTCTTAATGAAAATCACTTCAAAAATTGAAATTCCTCTTTAGCTATGAGGAAATATGCTGCTTAGCTCCTCAAAAGTTCTCAGATGATCAGAATGTTCTTCATTTCTGAAACTCTGGTTGGCAAATTGAATTGTGACATTCTGCATAAGCAGCAGACTCCCCTGAAAATCCTGACAAAAATATGTCAATTACAAAATAAATTTCTCTGACCAACTATCTAACATACACACAAGCCTAACAATGCACTAGAAGAAACCACTTGAACTTTCAGAGGGCCAATCTTCAGCTGAGGGAGCCTTCCCCTTGGTTTTCAGACAGGTGACAGTTCCTAGAGCTTGGAAGGACACACGTGGCCTCCTACAGCAGAGAAAACCCCAAATATACCATTTAAGTGGCTGCAGCAACAATTTTCCAGGAACTCGAGCTCTGCTTACTGTTAGCGCAGAGCAGAGAGGATTGTAGGTGCCTTTTCAGTGGAGAGCTGCAGCACACAGAGACCATGACTCCCAGTCTGCTATGTTCCTCGTTCATCGGCGTAGCTCAGAACAGCTTGTATGAGCTGCTGCTCCATATTTACTGCATGCATGCATGCAGGATGTAATCCAAAGGCTGTATGAAACCAGCAAGTGCCCTTGTGACCACAATCACCACCCCTATCAGTCACTCCTTCACCAGCTTTCTCTAAACAAAGTACGAGGACCTCAGAGAAAGAGCTGTAGCAGATACTGCCAAGAGAACTGTGGCAGATACAGGGTCTGACTGCCCTACACAGAAGCCTTGCTAAACAAAATTTCTCAGAGCTCAGATGGGCTCCACTTTCCCCGGGACAGCTTCAGGCCTCACACCACTGGGGAGGTTTACAACTATCATGTGCTGAGGATGACGCCAGTTTTCAATGCAATTAACCTTTCCAGCCTAATGAAATGGCTCTATTGGCTGTGGTGGCAGCAAGGAGCCCCTTGACTCTGGCAGGCTCCTGAGGATGGGTTATCGAGGTTGCAGAGCATTATTGCTCCGCTTCTATTTGCAGGCTGCAGCTAATCAATGCCAGACCTGAAAGGAGCAGGCAACGCCAGTCCCAGCATCATACTCCAACATCATATTGATCCCTGGGAAAGGGGACTTGGGTCTGCGCCCGTTGATCTGCTGTGTCACAGGCAGTGTTCTTCCAGGAACGCACGCCAGGCAGCAGAAGCACACAGCCAGGAGAAAGGGGAAAATTCCTCAGACAGGAAAGCATAAGGGCTACCCCAGAGGTGGTGCAAGGGCAGCAAACTGCCCTGTGGTTTAGGAAGATCCAGGTCTGGGATGGAGCGTCAGGCTTTTGCACTGTTTTATGCTCCTTAGCTGGAGTAAGGCAAGAACAAGAGCCCTCCCAGGGGTGGGTGACAACTACTGTACCCTGAGGGCTGACACTTTGGAGTCACTTTCCTCCTTTCTAGCTGTTGAGCTTTGGAAAGTAGTGGTGGTGGTGGGTAAGGGTGGTGGGCAGATAGTACTTGATAAGGCCCCAGACATGCACTTGCCAGTGGCGAGAGGGAGAGAGAAAGTGACAGGTACCTTTGCCTCCCACATCAAACCATCCTATCAATACAGCCCATGGGGATTTCAGTCTTGGAATTCTGGAGAAGTACAAACCTGACTCACATTGGCCTATGACTTTAACAGTATCTGTTGAGATTTGCCCTGCAGTGCTCATTCCATCCCACTTCTTTAATTTCAAACTTCCCACAGACGTGTCACCAAACTCAAGCACCCAAAATTCTAGAACCTAAATTACACCCTTGAAAAATTATTAAAATGGCTTTAAAATCAGGAAATTCTGCAAATTCAAAATATTGCTGGTTTTCTGTGTCTGTTTCGGTTTTCTGAGTTACTTGCGTTTCTCAAGCCATGATACCAAACTCCCTTCTGCAATGCTGAGGGCAAGAAATTGGCATTAAGAAACAAAACCATAACTGGTGCATCACTTCAAAAATGAGGTAAGATTACAGACTCCTCCTTTCTCCATCTTTGTTGCTTTTCTTCTTCCAATAAAGTTTTCTTTATCTTGCACCATTATTTCTTTCTCTTGCACCATTATTTTCACACACCTTCCTCGTTCTCTTTTACAAACTGTTGCTGTATTTTTCAGATACCCAGTATATCTTTCAAACATAGATCTGGCTCAAACTTCAAAAACCACATAACCCCAGAAGTGTTTTCAATGTTCCAGTGTGATAAAGATATAGCCAGGACACATTCAGGACTCAGCATCATGTCCCACCTGAAACTCTAGTTCCTTTTTGTATACTCACTCATTGAAAAACAAAGGGAAGAGCAGCTACCAATCAGCTGACCTTAGGAGCTTTGAGATGTTGTTGTCCATGTGCACCTTCCACTAGGAGACTTTCTTGCTTTGTGTGTAGACCTCATGGAGCAGCATATGCTTCCCACAGAACCTCAACATTCAAGGCAGGGGGGTAGGGGACAGAACATGCATATGGAAAATGCATTCTGAAGACATTTAATTCTTATTAACATCCTTAATAGTGCTGGGCTATGCACATTCTGTGTGACATCCGGTAATATCTACTTCACCTGGAGGTCAGTCTGGAGCCTACCATTACACAAGACTACAATCTTGGAATGGAAATCACTGAGGTTTTTTGAATTCTTGGCTATAGGAGATAGGAGTTGAAGAAACCTAGACCTCTGCATGTGAAAGAACAAAATGTCTTCTCATATCTAGCATGTTCAGTGATGTCTCAACTGTCAAAGAGCAACTTCCCCCCCCATCATTACAGAAACAGTCTGTCACATTTTAGCTCTAGTGGGTGTTTCAGGACAGCTGGAACTGAATGCAACACAGAGAAAAGGATCTCCTACAAGCCCAGCCAAAACACTTAGTGTTACACTTCAGGGTCAGTGGTGCATGGTCCCATTTTCCCAGGAAATTGAGAGAAAGCTGCTGAATGGCTCCCTGTCACGGTAAAGGTAGGTGCTGATGATGATAGCAGTTTCCAGAGAGGTGAAGATACAATGTTAGTATTGAAACCACAGCCATTAGCTGGTGAAGGAAGCAACAAGGGAGTAAAATTTCTGTTGCAGATACCACTAAGTTTTGCTAAGCTCTGAACAGAGCCATACGGTTGCAGAGCACATCAGACAAATAGGTGGTGAACAGAGACTGTTTGAAGACTCCCAGTAAGAGATTTCCAGTGTCAGACATCCACAGGCCATCTTCTTTGGTACTGGTGCCAAGTAAAGTTTCCTTATTGGAACCTTCATTTTAAAGGGCCTTTGGCCACTTGGGTCCTAAATTTGAGAAGTAAAGGATGGTACTGCAGAACTGCCCGGGAAATAAACCTGAATAGTAGCTTTGCCCTACTTACTGACCTGGGAAATAATTAACCCACCAGTATTGCCCTTCTTCAAGTTACAAAGCTCCCCAGAATAGCAGAGGCAAATAGCATTCACATTGGTAGAATTCAAAAGTTTTAACTCAGCCAGTCTGGGGCAAAGCAACACTGCAGATCAGGGGAAGGCCTGGCTGAGGTGAGATGAGAAACAAACCTTCAGTGGCTCAAAAAAGCATGTGATGCAGGCCTGGGAAGCCCCAGATTTCACTAATGAGACTGCCAACCCAGAAGATGGGAACAATGGGAGATGGGGTAGAAAAGAAATTAACTCTCTGAAGACTCAAAAAGGTGGCAGAAAAGAAAATCACAAAAACAGATACTGATAACTGCAAATGAAAGGCAATCTGGACCAAACAGCAGCAGATCTGCTTCAAAAGGAGACAGTCAACAGGTAAGCAAAAGAAACACTTTGTCCTTTATGACTTTCGCACAGAGTATGAATAGGAGCAGGGCACAGACAGTGGGATATAGATGCTGTCAGTTTCCGGAACTACAAAATGTGCTTATCTCCAATATCTGAGTGTGCAAATCAGGACTGCCATGTGCAGTGTAAGTTTATATATACGCATATAAGAACATGCTTGGAAAAGAGGCAAAGCAGTCTCTGCCATTCATCCAAAAAGTCTGTGTCAAGGCAGCACTGATGCCTTGCTCAAACATTTGCATAGCACATAAGCTTTCATCTTGACTACAGAAATTCAAGCTAAAGGGCTCAGCACGTGGCACCCATCTTCAGGAACTTCCTTCCCACGCAGCAAAAATGCAGAACAATCTAATTTGTGGGATGGTGACTGGGACAGGACAGGTTGCATTAATAATGGCATTCTTCTCATTACAAAAGCACTTCACAGACCCAAATTGTTAGGCAGGGTACTATGAATTAAAGATCTATCTTTGTCCACAAGAACTTGCACTCCAAACACAGACTAAATGAAAGAAAGTGTTTTGATGCAGAATTTACAGGCAGTGGGGAGAATCGGAGACTTGAAGTGTTTTCTCAGTTCACCTACAGAGGTTATAGAAGAGCTGGGAAATGGGCTTTGATCCTGATCCCAGCTTTAGACCATCCAGCCTCCTTAAAAAACAGAAAGTGGGAGAGCGGCTTAATCACAGGAGTTACTTTGCACGTTTCCAAGAGCTAAAGGTGTATTTCATTCATCAGTAGTGACATAGTAACACAGAAAAAACCCAATCTCTTTTTAACAAAAATCAACAACAACAAAAACCACTGTTCACATCTGCAAAATGTTTTCAATATGCTCCAAAACTTACACTACAAGTACATCTGAAGAGTTTTCAGGATTTTTCTTTCTTCATGATGTATGTTTGCTTTGATTTTTTTTCCACTTAAGAGAAAGATAATTTTCTCTCAGAAATTACAACTATGCAAAGACTAATCCATTTTGTTTCAGCACAACTAGGGGAAAGAAAAAAAAAATCAATTTTCTGAAGTTAAAATTTTATCGCTTCCTTGGTGGGGGGCAATCCTAGAGATAATTCCCACTCACTGGGAACACGAACCAGACAGCAGAAGGAAGTCCTGGACAGGAGAAACATCTGCTTGAGTGTCTGCAGGAGGAAAGGAGGAAACAAGGAAAGGTTCCCTCTGCCAGGCCAGAAAGCATTAACTCCGCACTCTATGAGCACTGCAGCTAGGGTTTGGGGAGTCTGTGCTGCCATCTTCAGGGATGCTCTCATTTTTCTGTGACCCGAAATCGCAAAAGAAGGAATATAAAAACGGAAGAAATACCACAAAAAGTAAGAAAGAGAAAAAGGAGATACCAGCTCCACTCTTTTCCCTCTGAGATGGCTGGTTGCTTTGTCTTGACTAGCTCATGGAGAATCATGTAAATTAAAACTGGGAAAGCCAAAAAAATGCTGCTTAGTCCATATGCATTCCCAGGCTGCAGTAAAGCTAACTAATCATTGGTGTTTAGACCTGCCTGATTTCTCTCTCCTCTTCTAATCCAGAGCAGGATCAAGTGATTATTCACCGAGCCTCGATGGCAGGTGCTCAGTAGATGCTAACTAACCATCTCCTTTACAAAGCAATTTCAAAGAGACAGAGTGAGAGACCCTGACCCCTTCCCACAGGGCTGAATTAAAATGAAACAGTTAATTGTGTGCCCACAGGGTTCTAAAAGCCCTATTTTGCAAGAACAAATCACAGGTATTCCAAAAACTCATGTATATGTTATTCTTCCTTAGACAAAACAGAGAGAGTTTGTGATGCTGTGGGTGTATGTGCTGCTTAATAATGAAGGTAAATTGAAGAGGACAAACCAGATTCTCCTTGTTTCTGACCTAGCAAACGTGCATATCTCAAATCATTCTGAAGTGCTTTTTGATCTGTGCAACCCTCCCTTTTTTTCACTACAACCCATTCCAGATTGCTGTGAATTCTTTGTCTCTTCTCTGAGTTCTTACCTTGTTACACATACCTTACATTTTTCAAATTGCTTTACAGACTCCTGGACACAGAGCCCTCATGGACCAAATATTGCACAACAACATACAACCCATTAATACTGTGTTTTCAAGTTGAAAATCATGTCTGTTCCGCAGCTGCTATGCTGAGACATGACTTTCTTTGCTGGTCATAACGCTGACTGAATGGGAACCATGTTCTTCAGATATCTATTGCCCTCTGGCCTCACTATACCCATGCCCTCAGTAAACGTGACTGCTTCATCTTCTCAATTCATCTAAATGACAAAATAAGAAATAATGTTTTTATGCAAATTAAGCACCAAGTATTTGCTCCTACATAGGTCAGTATAATCACTGAAGGTTACAGATATAAAACAGTACTATTGTGTTTTATTAATGTTAGCAACCCTTTTTTTTCAAAGCTTTTGGCTTTGTATTTTATTTCAGCTAGGATACAGTTATTACCTCCAAAATGGAAGAGTTCCTTTTTTATCCACTAAGGTCACTGTAAAAATAAAAATCTAAAAAAATTATGATTTACAGTGAATAAGAAGCAATGTACAGCATCTTTCAACCAACTTCCAGGACTTCAAACTGCTACTCAAAATTGTATGCACATTAAGGGATCGTTTCACTCATCCCATCTCTGAAGCCCAATGCAGCAGCTCTTCTGCAGTGTACAGAGTTCAAGAAGTGAAAAGAAGAAAGAGTTGTCTGTCCTGTTGAAAGTGTAATGGAAAATAAGGAACAATGTAAATATCTGAGCTGAAATTTAATCAGAAAATTGGTATCCACCAAATAACCAATACTGCAATGCCACAATGGGTGCCAGGGGCACAGGGACAACCCTGGTGCCAGGTTGAGGTGTCAACTCTTAGAGCAAAGAATTTTTCATCAGCAACACCAGCTCTTGCCCTGCCTTCTACAGTTGCTTGCTTGCCTCCTGCTCAGCTTTGCTAACCTGTAAGAACAGTCAGGACCACAATTCAGTGTAAGCGTGAATGAAAGAGGAAGGAGAAAGTAAATGGTTTGCTCCTAACTGTAGAGACTTTCACTAAAAGAGTTGATTGAACAGAGTAGAAAGCTGTCACTTTGCTGATGGATTATTTTAAAGCCATTCCACAAAATTTAATAGACAGTCTCTTCTCACATTGTCCTGGCCCTTTCTGTGATCCATCACATGCACTTAGCTTGGTCCATCTGTTTTGCCCGTCTTTCAAACACGCACCTGCCTTCCCCCATGCCATCCCTCACTTCAGTCAACTAACTGGCTGACATTGTCTCGCAGCCAGTGCTTGTGACACATCCCTCTGTAAGACCTACATCTACTGGAAACACTGGCAAAAAGCAACTCACTAATGATGGGTGAGATGTGCAATGAAGGACTCATGCTCTGCCTTTTCAAAATCTTTACAAAACATAAATGCACTCACAGACTATAAATTTGGATGGATTTTTTTTTTTTTTTCCCCCAGTGCTGGCCTGCTGCTGGTCTGGGGGAAAAAACAGAGCTAGCAAATCCTTCATCTTCTCAGCTTTCTGATCATTGCCTTGGTGCCTTCTCTGCTGATACCTTTCCTTTCCCTATTCATGCCACACTTTCCAGGGCAGTACCATGTTTCACCGCCATGAAACAGCAGGTAGCACACCACAGCCTGGGCCCGAGGAAGAGGCATTCTCCATATCGTCCTGGGGTGAACCTGCAAGTCTGTTGCTCTATGCCTCCAAACTTCTGTGACTCCTCCCAAGAGGAGATGTGGAGGCACTGGGAAGGTGTGTGTCACACCGAGTGTGTGAATGCTGCTGCAGGGGAGGGTATGAAAGGCAAGCTCCAGAGGTAATAGCAGTGGCTACTGCAGGCCACTGCAGAGGAGCATGAGCAGAGCTGGCAGGAGACAGCTTACCCGTGCTGTGCTTTGGTCTATGCAGTAATCTCAGCCTCTCACTTTCATGAGCGCTAAATTCACACAAAAATGTTTTTTTTTTAAAACCCACCACAGGCGATTAAGCTGTGATCTAGATTAATTAGCTGCCATATTTCATTTTTAAAATCAGAACTGGCCTGTGCTGACACAAGGGAAACTTATAATATTTTTACTCGTACTTAACTGCCTCTTGATTTTTCACACTGCCTAGAACTGAATGGCTGCTCCCAGCCTCACTTACCCATGCCAGGCAGCTGCCTGCACCCACTGCTGGAAGCAATTCTGCTACACCCCTGGGGACAAGGTGCTGGGCTGAGGGTGGGGGCCCAGGGATCTCCTAATGAAAGTGCTGACCCTGGTGTAATGCACGTGCCCCAACTAGCATTGCTTCAGTGTTGAAAACAAAAGATTAATGAATTGTATAATGTACTTTTACTGCTGCTAATTTTTCTGAGTGCTGCTGTTTGGTGTCTCCTGGAGGCTAACAGGCCCCTTTCGCCACAAAACAATATTTACTCCATCCCGGCAGCTGGGCTGCTGGACGCAAAAGATGTGTCCTTGCTCCCCGAGAGATAAGCAAACATCAGAATGCACATCAGGGAAAGGACATGTCTGACAGAGGTTCAGCATCACTGCATGGAAACATGGTTCACCTTCTACCTCCTCTTCCTATGAAGATCTTCCACTTTGCACCTTTAAATCCCTGCAGAAAGCAGGGGATAGGCAACAAGCTTGTTTAAGCAGTGTCATGGACTGGCTTTTCCAAAACTAATTTCTGAGGTGCTAGACCCTCCTGTCCAGCACTACGTTGCTCCCCGTCTATTAAAATTGCAGATCCTCAGAGCAAATGCTATTCAACCCACTTCCACAAAATACTCTTCAGTCTTGATGACATTAAGTGTTGTCTCTGTAACCCCAATCCCAAATCTACATCTCCTGCTGGAATCAGGAATTCTCTCAGGGATTTAATATGTTCATTCAGCAAGTTCACACTCCTGTTAGGTTGTTTTATGTAGTACCTTTACAGGAGGATTCCTAATGGGACATATCCTTAGTTGCTTTAGTACAGATGGACACACATAAGAGTGTGTAAAGGGTGCATGCATAAGGCACATAGGTAAGGTAGTAAATCCATTTACATCAAGAAGTAGGAAATAAGACACCGTGCAATTCTCCATATGTTCATTGGCATATAAAGTATTTATATGGAATATCAATACAAAGTATTCCTCAAAAACAGGTAAAACACAGAACTTTCCTTTCCTTACCCATCTCTATGTACACCTGTTAGAGCAAGCGTGCACAAATGTAAAGAGCCACCTGAACAGGAACTACAAAGCAATGCCATCAGCCCATGAACTTCTCAAGCAGAAGAGATGTTACCATGTGCTGTTCTCTGTTCTCTCCTTCCCTCTCTCCCACTCAGCAGAAAGAACTTCAGATAAAAATAAAAGTTGGGAGAAAGTGAAACCATCTCCTGCACCACACTGCCAAGAGCCAACAAGGAGGCAACAGGTAAGCACCCTGTAATTGTGCAACACAGCACAAAGACTTGAAACCATATTTATAGCCAGCAGCAGCCAATAGAACAGACCAGAAAAAAAAAAAATGGTTGGTGGTCCCCAGTTCCCTCCTTTTCCAATTCACTGACTCTGAGATATTATAATACCTCTATTACAATTAAAAAGGTCAACCAAGTTTTTCTTTCTTCCACTCCAAGATAGTGTTGCTCTAACTTGCCCCAATCAATGCCCAGGGCTATACTCCCATCCCACCTCACAGCAATGCATCATTCCTGCCTTCGCTCCCTTGGAGCGGAAGTGTAGCACAGGCCTCCTACCAGCTGCTAACGTGCATCTTCGTTCTCTAGTTGCAGGGATGTTAAATACACTGTAATAAATCTCCTCATCCCAAGGGAACAGTTCTCCTTCTTCAGACCCCATGACATTATACTCAGCAGCTCTTTCCAATGTCAAAAACTCCATTTCAAAGCTCCTCTGCCCTCTGAAATATCCTGCTGCCCTACGTCTCATCACCTCTCCCCAGTGCAATTTGCTCCCAGCACCACCTGTCCTTCAGGTTGCCCACAACTGATGCAGAAGACGTGCTCTGCTTTCAGCCAGTGACAGAGGCCATGATAGGGCTGTCAGGTGGAAGGGACATGTGTGTTTCTGTGGGCGGGTTTTACATATGTGCCTCTTCCTCACCTCACAAGGATGTTGCTGACAACTTTCACCTTGTAGCAGAGAGACAAAACAAGACAGTCTGCAAATCTGAAGGAAAGTCCACTTCCAGTCCAATGGCCATACAGTGCATACTGAATTAAAAAGTTGGGAGAGAAACAAAGCAGTAGTTTTGCAAGGTTTGACCCCAATTTTTAAGCAAATTCTCATTCAGTTTTAGCAACAGAAACCTGTGCATGTGCTAGCAAAATCTTTCTTCCTCCTTTGTGATGTCTCCTTCTCCTAAAGTTGTTGTATTCAAATTCCAACTTTCCGCAGGAAGAAATGGCTGTGTGTTTTCAGCGTATGTTCAGTAAGTTAAATGAGAAAATTGGTGAGAAATAGATGTTTCCTACCGTGCTGCAGACAGAAACCTTAGTCACACAGCACGACACAGCCATGGTGACTGGACTGCTGTCCTCAGCTTTTCAGTCACCATCGCTCCATCTCTGTCTCATCTCAAGCTCCATGACACAGGTTCTACCCTTGCTTGTGTTTCTTCCAGCTCACCATCTGCAATCAAACACGGTTCCAACAGTGTCCAGCAGAAGTATACCATTTACAATCCAAAATTGTAAAGATTTTTTCAAGATCATTCTGAACCATTAACTCTCCTTTGGATGTCTTGTCTAGAGCAGTACAGCATTGCCTGACATTGCTTTTTGCATTTCCTTGCAGCATCTTTCCCTGCAGCAGAGTTCTCAGGATACTACAGAATCAGATGGTACTGAACTTAGATTTTCTACCCACAAAGGAATATCAGGGAGGTTTTTCTTAAGGCATAATTTGTTACATTTGCCTTCCACTTTCCCTTGATTTTATCTATTGTTATAAAGATACAATTGCTGCTCAGCTTGATGGCATTATATAGATACCTTAAAAGGACCTTGAAACCAGTTGGGTCTCTTCTATCTTGTTCTAAGTCTTCTTCCTCCTTTGCACAGGCCACCTTCTTCCATGGGTTTCATCCTCATAAATTTGGCAAAGGACATTCTCATCTGGATGAGGTTCTCTCTGGAACCCTCCACATGCTGGAATGCTTCTTTGGAGTCCTGTTTTACTCAACTCTACTGTGTTTTTATCCTGATAATATTCTTTGCAACTTCAGCGAGTTCACACTTCACCTCCTCTCACACCTCATTTGGCATTTTGTCCCCTGTGCATGTTAGCAATGCATCAAACTGCTCCCCAGTTACCACTATGTAGCCTTCTCCAACATACTCCAAATTATTCCCAAAGGGCTGAAAGAATCATTTCATGCATTAGAAGCATGAAATGTGAACTCTGGAAGAAGCAGCTGGTAATCTGAGGCACTAACAGCACCTGGCAGAGTTTTACAGAAAGAAAATCACTAGTTTCTGCCCTTCCCACACAAAGCTTTAGTCCTTCCCCCACTTCAATATGATTTCTTATATTAGCTCCAGGTATATCTTCCTCTACTGTGATGATGTGCTGAATGGCCTCATATTAATCTTGTGCCAGTTTTACACTGGTGTATCCCATCCAATTTTCACAGTTACCTGTCATTTACACAAGTGAAAACAACAGCAGATTCAGATCCAAAGTACCTTAGAAGACAGTTTTAAAAAGCCAGTTCCCAAACACGCTCAAAGCTTGTAGATGGCTTCTTCATCTTGTGGCTTCAGCTTGTCTGGTTTCCCATATAAATTCTTAACACCAGCCTCTTCCTTCAACAACAGTGACAGCATTTCATGGTTGTTAGCTGCTCTCAGAAGATGAAGTAACCTGATATAAATTACCTATTGCTGCAAGTGAAACAGAATGTGTTTGCACAGTAGTCACTCCTAGAAGGCAGCAAATACTGACTACATTATTACAGGCCGAAGGTTTTCTATCACAGTAGAAGTCATTTTAATATGGCATCCTCCTCAAAGATTTTGCTGTATGGCTATTAAAGGTTTTTTTCCCTGGTTCAGTAGTCCACATCATGAACAGTGTCAAATCTTTATCCTAACTCTCATATTGGTGATGCACCAAAGATACAGTAAGACCACTCCAATGTCATTCTCCAAGAAGAAACCAGAGAAAATGAGGATTGAGGACAGGGGTCAAAATAACAGCAACCCTCAAATGAATGGATTATTCCCTGTTAAATCTGCATTTAATTGTTGCTTGCTGCTATTCATTTAACCTGTTAAGCAAAGAACCCTGATAAACCAGCTACTGACTAAGAAAAAGAAAATATTTCAAACAAATATCTCTACATTTTCATCATACTGTGATGTGGACAAGCTATACGCTAGACTAGATGAGAAATTCCTGTGTCTCCTGATGAGACACAATAGATGCTCTTGATGAACCAATTGTGAATTTAAGACCTGTCATTCTTAACTCAGGCTGCAAGAGCCCAGCAATTCAGATCCCAATGACAGTTATACTTCCAGCTGTCAATCACCTACAAAAGGGACATGAAGATACACTGCCAGGGAACCAGGTAGGGGATATTTTTCTTCCACATAGGTTTAACCTAAATGTACCTAAAATTTCTGTGTCACCTTATTAGGAAGAGACTGACAAACTAGATAGAGTTTTAAGACACCATAAAGTGATTGGGTAAACTCAAGCATGAGGAAAAAAACTCCCAAGGGGCACAACATGAAGGCATGATCTGGGTCTGTCTGAACATTAGGAAACACTTTTTCACTGTGAGGGTGACTGAGCACTCAGGTTGCCCAGAGAGGTTGTGAAGTCTCCCATCTTGGAGATATTCAAAAGCCATCTGGACATGGTCCTGGGCAACCAGCTCTAGATGGCCCTGCTTGAAAAGGGGGGTTGGACCAGATGACCTGAAGATGTCCCTTCCAACCTCAATCATTTTGTGATTTTGTGAGAAAGCAGAAGATTGCTTCATTTAGGAAACAAATGTTTAAATACACATAAGATGCATTCATAAAGACAGTTATGTATTTCTCAAAGACTGCATGAAACTCACATGGGAAACACTAAGGTTTCTCTTTCCTCATCAAGCTTCTTCACCATGAGACAGTGGAATTGCTCTTTAGGGGATGTGGTGACAGAGTCCGGACACATACTAGTAAGATGCAGAAGGGAGTGTGCAAGGTAGGACCCATCAAGGATGACAGTGAGTCTCCCTGGAAGCTCCATGAGGTCCATAAACATGGAAACTCTCTCTTAATGCAGTAATGAGAGCACTGCCAAGATGGCCAGCAGAAACCTGCACGTACTTTTTAGAGGACAAAGTAATTTGAACGTTTCCAAAGAGCTGGCCTGTGAAATGAAAGGTGCCATGGCTGCTCTCCAGGCAGGCCCTGCAGCCCCTTTCACAGCAGCGAGGTGCCTGGCGCACTGTCGGCAGAGCCCTGCAGATGGCTGCAGAGCTCTTCCAGCACCCACCTGCGCCGGAGTGATGGGCAGGTGAAGGCAAAGCCACTGGCCAGTCCCCTACTGAAGGAGGCAAAACGATTCTCCTTTCAAAAGGAGGACACTTCTCTCTGTGCTGCCTTTATTTCTAACCAAATCTAACAGCCAGTCGCCTGCAGGATGAATATCACTGTCTTTAACCTCCCAAAGATCCTGCGTTTGCAAGTTTTCCTACAACGACAGCTGAAAGACAGAGATGCTGTGCTCTTAAGCATGACCGCAAACTCCTCTTACAAGAGAATTTGTCGCTCAAGATGCTTTTCTCACCAAAGCTCTGTCATCCTAAGAAGCTCTTATGGAGCAGATCTTTGAAAAGATTTATCCATTCCTCCTCTTGCCCATGGCAGCCATATCTTCCTCCTTTCCCCAGACCTCCACCTAACTGTGCTGAATGGCTGGCTGGTGCAGAAGAGCAGTCTTCTCCCTATACTCCATGTCAGGCTCAAGCACTGTTCCTGAAATAAGCCACCTTTGTCCACCAGCTTCCCCTAAACTCTAGCTTCAGCTCTGAACCCTTTTTAAAAAAAAGAGACCTCCATCACTCGGGACGTCCTCGTTCCCCCGAAGCCATGTCTCCTACTCCCTTCTCCCCCTCTCCAGTGTTACACAGCAGATCTATGTAGGGACAGGGTCAGGTTTTGCATCACAGAATTTTGTGTGCAAATCCTTCGTCTATCTCAAGGGGATCATGAGTTTTTCTGTGCCCACCTTCTATCAGTTACATGCTCTGAACACAGGATAGTCTGATGTCTGTACAGGTCTCTCGCCACGCTATGGACAGCTCCCCACCAGTGGCACACTGACAGTGGAACTCAGTGCTCAAGTCACATCGCCGTCCTTAAAAACCCCAGCTGGAGTAAGGTAGCACGATAGATACCTTTATGGTATGTATCTACCTGGTCCTTTTTGAATTTACATATCTGAATCAAATAAATTATCTCCTAAGAGGGAGTCGAGAACTTATAATAGGCACCGGCTGCCCAACCTCCTTTAATCCATCCAATATTAGATTCGTTAGTCATCAGGATGACAATCCTGTTTGCAAATCAGTTACCTTTATCAGATAACCAACGGGACCTAGTACAATATCTATTAGTCCAACAACATCAGCACCAAGATATATAACTCCTTCTGTACAAAACCCTTCTTCTAATCCTTCTTAAACTCAACAAGACTGATTGGTTTTTATTATTCATGAATTAATTTTTAACTCTTGGTCCAACAGGGGAATTGAGTCTATAGCATTTTTCAGAGACTGAAGCAAAGTAACAGTATGTTAAAAAGCAGACTAGGCAAAAGCAGGTATTTTTTCTTCTTTCAACCAACAGTTAAAGGGACACACACACAGGCTGCATCTGATTTTCCCTAAACAGGGGAAAATTCTAAGGAAAATTACTGTATTAAAACATGTATACATACCATATCCCTGTACTGTAAGAGCTTTTGCTTTTTGTTTCAGAATTATGTCATTTTTAAAAAGCTGTGGAATTAAATTTGTTCATATTTTTTAAAATAAGTCCATGTTAGAATAGGTGCTCAAGAGGGGACATTTCGATAGAGACAGTCTGTATTATCAGAGAAATAATGATCATGGGCAGTGATTAGGGCTTATAGAATCCTCCGCAATGACGGTTCCCTAGCTGTAATTGTAGAAGAAAAGGTACTGCTCTGTTATGAAAACAAAACAAAACAAAACCACAACAAAACAACACTTCTAAAAGAATAAAAAGAGAATGGTCTGTAGGTGTTGAAATAAAAAAACCAAAGTATAGCATCATCAAATAACTTTCTAAGCAAGGGGTTTCATAAGGGGGAGCATACTGTATTTTGTGCCTTTTAAGACCAAAACCACATTAAAAATAAAAAAAAGAAAAAAGTTTCAAAAATAACAAAAAAATTAAATAAAAAGAAAAAAGAAATTTCAAAACACTGACCTTTCTGGCTACGGCCACATGAGCCCAGCTTTATCTGGATAATATTATAGTTGGATCTATGATCTGCACACCGTTTTTCAAATTTGTCTCTGATACTTTATTTAAAGAAAATCTCTGTTCCTCTTTAAAAATCACAAATTCTGATACACATTGATTTATAAACAGAAGATCTAACTGCAGTTGTTTAGTAGCACCTAACCCTATAACACCCATAATTATCTATGTTCCAAGAGAAACACCAATTTTTTTTAAGCACAAACGTTACATACAGTATATTTGTACAGCATTCTACATTTATAGAACACCTTCTATGCAAGGCTATCAACTGATTTACAAACTTTAATTAACAGACTCAAAACAACCTTGTGATGAAGACAGACACAATTATCCTTATCTTTTTTATACATTTATACACAGAGAAATACACAACCATATGCAGAAAGGTTTGCATATGCATACAAAGAGGCACTCTATAGATAACTGTTTAAGTGAAACAGTACACTACGCAATATCGAATGAACATGGTTATATACAAAATAATACCTTTCATATACATGTGCATTCTGTTAATTTATAGTACGTGCACATGTATTTAAAAATAACCGTGTATACACACCCCCTGATATATATCCATCCATGCACTTAGAGATCTCTGTATGCAAGAAAACTGTCTCTCTCATACTTTGACTCATTCTAGTCCTCTACAGCGTGCTTGGTGCACACAACTTGTATCAATTATTCCGAAGCAGACACGTCTGGCATCATCTATGTAAAGTAATACATACGAACACATCGATACACTTAACCATCATTTTCAAAAGGTCATATTTGCTGCAATCTATTAAGGCAAAAAGAACACACAATAAGTAAAAGTCAACATCCTTTACAAAGCCCAAGCACTGAAATGCAAGTTCCCGTGTCAGGGTTTCCTTGGCTTTCAAAGTGAGTCTCGATTGTATCGGACAGCTGTGGCCCCTTCCCTGCCCCAGTTCCTGGTTAGGCTTCATTGCAGGCTGCACCTCATTGCTTGGAAGTCACTCCTTAATACAGTTAGGTGTACAGAAAGCCCTGATTCATCCAGATACCTTCGCACTACTGATGAATCTGATAATAAAAACTGCTTACTAAAGAGTGTCAGGCAACAGGCATAAACGTTTTTAGTTTCATAGGTGAATGTTTTTCCCTGTACCATTACCCCCTTAGTGTACAAAAATGACCAAAAAAACCTCATCAGCAGAAATACAAAAACTACCAAGAAACTGAATTAAACTCTCAGAGACAAAAGTAGAAGCAACATCATGTACGTCTGAAAGGGAGCTGAAGGAGGACTAAATTTGTGTGTTCTAAAGAATTAAATTGCTCTTCTTCATCTACCGCAGTTTCTGAACTGTTAAAACTAGATAGCAATCACATGCCATACACGGTCCACAAACAAAGAAAAATAAAATGACAGCAACTCCTCAAAATTGCTGTATAAATCAAAGATTGTTTGAAAAAATAAAAAGCAAAGTATGAAGAAAACGTACACATTGAAAATGTATATTGTCTAATTCTGGTTATGTGCACCAAAAAAAACCCCACTGAACCAAATCTGTGAAATCAGTAACATCCTATGTTCTCCACTGCTATGTTGCCACATCTGTGAAAAACTCATCTAAGTAAGTATAATTTCTTAAATCAGGAAGCTAATAATATGTTTGAGAATGAGCAACTTGTCAGATTGACTGACTAAAACCAAAACCAACACAGAAGACTTGAGAAAAATAAAATCTGTTGAAGAATAATTCTTCAGTGTCCTTATTTTCACCTATTTAATTTTTTTAATGTATAAAATGGTATAAATCTCCATGAGGAATTTGGGTTGTAATCGTTCATGTCAGCGCATTTAAAAAAAAGTACTTGCGGCAACTGATGGAAAATCACATTTCTGTCTTATTTTCACCCAAGTGCTTACACATTCTTAAAATGATCATCTCCATATGCAAAATTATAACAGGAGAACTGAACATTTTTTTTTTTAAGCTGTTCTTTTGACCTTTCTTTTGAGTAAAAGGACAGCGAGACAATACACTCACCAGCATTGTTCACAGTGACGGCTCCATCACCGGAGATTGAGGGCCGTTATTACTAAAGAGAACTTTTGAAGTGCCAGGAGAAAAAAAGGGAAAAATTAGAAAATAACACTTCTAAATACGCCATACGTACAAAAAGCCTTTCAGAACAGTAGACACAGAGCAACAAGAAATCTTGATCTAAAAACAGCTGCAGTGAAACACAGACAACCAATTCAAAACAAAAGGTGCTATGAGAAATTGTCTCCTGTTATGCAGGATACTCTAAGCTGGAGGTCCCAATTCCATCACCCACATTATAGGCTATTCTAATTTAAGAAAAATATATGACCCTTGAAATACATCATAAATCCAACATAATTTCCGGGAATGGAAAAGGAAAATCTGGACTGAAGGAAGGCGTTCTCATCAAAGGCTCTTACCCTACCAAGGAGAAACTAGAACAGGCTTCCTCTTCCTTACAAGCCTTCAACAGGATGCAATATTTGTGAGATGTCCTTACAGTTGTGACAAAAATTGTATTAAAATGGCCACCCGCCTCTACATTTAAGCTATTTCCTTTCACATACGCATAAAAGCAAGAATAAATAAAACTGTCCAAAACAAGAACAGTCCTATCAAGTTTTATTGCGATTTAAGTCCTATCTTAAGAACAAAAAGGAAAACAAATAAGAGACAATATTCACATGAAAAAGCAAAGTAGCCTCTTTGCTTCCAATGCACACATAAGTTTGTGACTTTATGAACAGATTCTGTGTTGTTTGCTAAATCCTTATGGACGAAGAATATTCTCTGCAGGACGACAAAGTTATCCTACAGTTGACTAGATTGAGATTTGCCAGGATCCCACAAAATGAACAGGATCTCTTACATATTTATTCCTCCCCCATTCAGAAAGGGAGTGCAAGAAAATTCCAGCTCAGCAGGGACACAGAGCCATCGCAGGTTGTGTGATAACAGCTTGCCACCTGCTTTTCGCAAGTTGTCTTTGCGAAGTGCAAGGGGCACTGAATAGTAACGTTGCCTGTGGTGATAGGAATGCGCTGAACAGCTCAGTATGCAAAAGCACTTACTGGTATACAGTGCTCTTCACAAAGGGCATTGCGGAATGCTTTCCAGACTGTGTCAGAAGTGCTAGGAGAGGAAATATTAGTGCATGTGTCGCAGGAGGAACATAAGCACTTGCCATCAGAATAAAAGAAAATATAAGCAAATACAGGTACAATGCTGCTCACAGCCAAAAAACCCAACAGATGGGGGAAGGAAAAAAAACAAACAAACAAACAAACAAAAAAAGACAGGAAACTTAGCAGAAGTCAGACTAGAAGGAGCATTTCTTTGCAAGAACAGCAAGGGTTAACAGTGGCATACAAGCTCTGGTCCAGTCAAGATAGGGTCAAATGATGTGCAGTGAAAGTTTCAAGTCCTCAATCCCCCAGAGCTTGTTTGCTAATTACATTTGCAATTACAAACATGACAAATATATTATTATACAGCGCGTTCCACCTTGAGCAGGCATGTTTCTCCTCACGGACAGTCACTGCCAGCAGCCAGACTCTCAAGCACTGGAAGAATCAAAGTGCACTGTGCTCCAGCTGCAAGGATCATTTTGTGGGCACCTCTATAGCTCTGAAGAGACAGGGCAAAGCTTTAGAGAGAGGCAGCATAGCAAGGATGGAAACAAATGCAGAGAATAAGTTACTATGATTTCATTCCTAAGAAGTAAAACTCACCAGGTCAATAGCTATTACTAATAAATAATACTCAGTTATGTTCTGTTCCCGATGACAGGCACAAAGCACTCTACACATGCAAGCTACATAGAGATGACTACATCCACAACTCAAATGCAGCCGATACTGGGAAGACTGAAAGATATCAAGATTTTCCTATTTTCAGCAAGGTCACCATAGCCGAGTACTGCTAATATCTTCTTCACTAAACAACCATCTGATTCACAGCTTGCCATTGAAGCTCTGATCTTTTCTGCGCACACCCCCCCCCCCAGCCCCCAGTTTCTATAGCAGCATTACCTAGGAACCTCGCTGCTGGGTACTGGACAGATGCTAAATTTACTTGCTCACACTGCAAAAAATAAAAATTCGGTTGTGCTCCCTGGCTGTAAAGCTACCGTCAGTAGCGCCATGGAATAAAGAACAGGTCTTACTGGGAAGAATTTCCCAGTCTGCAATCTACAGGGCAATCGTTGATGTGCAAGACTACCTGCCACTATGACTCCTGATTCCCAAAATGGGGAGCGCAAGTTAGAAGGAGAAGTCGGGGAAAGGATTTTGGCTTTTATATCCAAGCTTTGTCACCATCTTTTTCTTCTTTTACTATTTCTTTCCTTAATTAAGGACATTTAACACTTTTTGGAGAAATTCTACCGTGCTCCCAACAGAACTTGTAAAAGTTCATCCAGTCTCAGGTTTAAACCTTTTACCTTCTCCCTTCTTCCGTTCCCTAAGAGTTTGTACTTTTTGAGCCCTGGAAAATTTGGTTAAGAGACCCACTGAAACAAAACTTCTTATTGAACTAAAATTACCTGAAGAATACATGTGTTTTCAAATGAGATGAAATTCTGAGCAGCAGCAACAGTGCAGAAACGGGGCTGGGGAATAACAGCGGAAGGGACATGAAGAGTAGGGCAATGTTCTCTTGGAGAGGAAGAAAACAGCATGTGAAATCTCTGTCACAGCAACTTTCTCTGATGCAATCTCTCCAAAGTCTTTCCCCTCTCAGGCTAAATGCAATATTTATTGATTACTTCAAATCAATACAATGAAAAAAATCCTACTTTTTAAAAATATTGATCTTTCCATATTTCTCAATAATTGATAATGATTATATCATCTTTACTTTTACAAGTGGAATTGGGAGAGGAGGGAAAAGTTAATACAAATACTTCAAAGGTACCAGTTTCCTCATCAGCCTTGTGCTCAATAAGCTCAGTATACCAAGACCCCATTCTATGATAGGAACCTCGTCAAGAACCCAGTAATTAGGCCATTTCCCTTACAGAGATCTTTCAATTTATTCTGTTAATAAAACAAACAACTCCCTCCCCATTCTCCCCAATTAACAACTCCTCCCTATCCCAGACTTTCAGAGATACTCAGAGCAGACAGTTGCATTCAGCTTCTGTGACTCAGATTTCCTCCCATTCACGGAATATGGAGATTTCCAGTAACCTCTGAAATCAAGTCACATTTCCTCAGTCTGTGCATTAGAGTCAGTGACAACAACTTCTTAATTGTTTGTCGCAGGGTCCAGAATTTGCTCCTTCATTGACTTAAAATTCCAAACTTATACCTTTCTCTCTCTAGCAAATATTTCACTTATTCCTTTCAACTTTTTCCTTTTGTTCATAAAATAATTTTCATTTTTCAGATCAATGACTCATGTGTCTTTCTTGTACATCAGAGGAAACAGTGTAAGAGACATAGCATCTGGCAAGATGCCCTTATTTGCCAATGATTTTTTATTTTCCCTTCATGACGGTTCCTTGGTCAGTTTGTCTGTCACATAGAATATTAATTAGAAACAGAGATGGCAATTTTGTAGCCCTATCAACATTCCTAGTGGCAAGTACAACTAGGCAGAAGAAAATCCTCTGGGATGTGGAAGCTAATATGGAAAAGTAAAAATGCCGTATTTCACTCTCCTTTGAAACAGCCTTAGGTTCGCATATGAGAGAAATACAACACCGACATTCAGGATGACCATACATATGTATGTGCATATTCCTACACATAAATATTTATAGATGCACACATGTGTTTGTGTGTGAATATAATCACATCTTTTACATGTCAGAGTGTACATTTGTGGCGTCTGCACACACATTCCCTTCCCACTGTACTGCAGACAGACGTTGTCAGTACAGTGCAACAAATGTATGCTCACCATATGCCCTCACCTGAGAGACAAACGGCAGGTACAAATCATTGTCTTTGTTAGTTTCCCAGTTCGAACTCATACAAAAGCTTCTTCCTTGGAGCTGCATCACCTACCCTAGGAATAATTCTCCCAAAGGAAGATTTCTACACAAGAAGTGAAATACATACACTGCCCTAGGACACATGATTAGAGGGTCAAAATTAGGAAGAAGCATTTTCTTACTCTCCCTGCAAGATCCTGCACTGAGGGAAACCACACAACCTGCTGATCAGAACTTCTGCAGGTTCCTGGTGTAATCGCTTAGATCAACACAGGCAGGCAAAGGAAAGGGAACTTTCACTGCTTGAGGAAGACAAATCCAAAACCTAAAGGGTGGGATTAGGGATAATGAATTCCTTCGCTTAGTTTTTGTTCAGACTCTTCTTGGGTCTGACTGTTACAAAAATTAAGTTCTCCTTAAACTGCAAGGTGAAGGGAGTCACCTCTTCTCCCTTTGCCTTGTTCATTCTCTCTCTCAATAATTGCAAGGTGAAATACAGTTTCCAGGTAACTGTATGGATCATGTATTGAGTGGCCACATCCACTTCTCTTCCTACATTCTACTCTTCCACCTATTTTTTCCTATAGCTTAACAAGCAACTGAACAAGAAGAGGCAGTTTGCATTTTTTTTAAATTCCCTTGTAATTTTGGTTTTAATTTGACAAAAATTGCTGTCCACATAATTCAAAGCAGTATTTTTTTTTAAAGGAAAATACTGAAATCTTTTCAGTGGCTAGCAGTCAGAAGCGTAAATCAGTACAATAAGGATAATATGCTTACACAGCTAGACAGCAATACAGGCACAAATGCAATACTTGTATTTACATTATATGTTCACAATATAATTGTGTTACAGTGTGAGAAAAAAAAGGCTAGAGGGATACATATTGGGCCAACTTTTATGCTCAGCTACTGGAATGCAACTTGAAATCTAACCTTAAGAAAACCAGAATGTAAATCAAATCAGTACCTGACACATTGCACATATACCTTTAAATATACTGTATTTTTAAGGCTTCTCACATCTTTTCCTTCTCTCAATAACTTTTTCCAGACTTGGCCATACTTCCCTGCATCGTTGTACTCTAATTAAAAAAAAAAAAAAATCAAAAAGAGATTGAAAAACAGACGTTGAGATATTTTAAATGATATTTCTCTGTCCCTCTAGCCCAGCCTCAACAATGTTAAAGAGATGCTTAGCTGGCACACAGAACCAAGCCAAGCACTCCTCTAAACAGGGAGCTCTCCGACAGTTTCTCATCTCAAGAAGAAGCAGTCTGTCTACTGTAAAGCCGCAGGGGCTCAGTGGCACTTCCCCCAGGGCCACCTTCATCTCTCCACTCAGCGGCCAGAGAGTTGTGAATATAGCTAAGGTGCATTTGACATTATTGAGAGCTGACTGAGAGTCCATAGAAAAGTAAAAGGGGTGAATAGTAATACAAAATGCAGATTACTTCTTGCTATTTTCCTGTTGTTAGAGTTCCTTTTCTCAATTCAAAAGTATAAAAGATAAAAGGAAAAAGTTAAGAGATAATACAGTGATGAAGATCTAGCTTTTGATTATGGCATTTTGTTCTTTTTTTTTTTTTTTTAATGAAGGTAAACACACTTTCTATTTTTGCCTTAATATTAAAAGACTCCCAGCGGCATATAGAATACATTTCCCTTAAGAAACTGTTTGTTTATTTTTAATTCAAAATGGAGCAGCCACAAGTGAGCACCAGTGGGGAAAAGAAAATCACATGGGTTAGATTATTAATTTCTATTAACAATACTAAGTCTCATTTTAATGAAACTGCTGGAAGCAGGGGATTAAAGGAAGAAGAAATGAGTGTAAGGACAGATGGAATATCAGGAAACAACAGACAGAAAGACAGATAAAAGACAGCTGTAATGAGGGAAGAAGAGGGGTAAGTATCACTGTGGCGTTTTTGTTTGGTTTTAATTGTTTTACTTTTACTAAATACAGTGTGTTTTTAAAACAAAAGCAATGAAACAGGCAAAATTACTTCACTCCCACCTCTGATGACACCACAGAACCTGCATAGGTGACACACGGATTAACATGCAAACACACAAAAGGGGACTCTGCTCAGGGTGAGATTTATCGGAGAGGAGAAATGCATTTAAAATTAATTGCTCCAGTCAGCTGGATGCGAACGCTGCGAAGATTTTGCCTTGTTTCCTAACTTCCCCAAAAGAGTCAAACCGAACTTGACATGCTAAAGTCATTTTAAACACAGCATTACCAGGCACAGCCCACTTCGGAATACAAAGAGCAGTAGCAGGTGCTAAGGTATCAGCCACTGGTCCCAGCTCGGGATGTCTGCTTGCCAGCCCTCCGACTCACTCCACTCTTTCCCCGGGCAGGCTATCCAAACAGTAAGCTGTGGGAAACTAAATTTCCATAGGGCATTTCAGGTGAAAAACGGACTTTTTCAGTGAAAAGCAGTGCTTTAATGGGTCTACTTTGTGTAATTTTATATGCACATCTCTTCCTAGACACCTAGTAATTCATCTAATAAAAACCCTAGCACAGACGGAAAGCAAAACTGCGCGGAAAGGACTGCCAGTGCTGACTGTTAGCTGCCCGTTCCTAGGAGATGAAGCATTAGAGGGAGAAGTTACAAAGCAAGAATGAAACACCAACGCGCCGCCCCCCCAAAGCGCTCCTCCGCGGACTCTGCCGCACCTGCCCGCGGCCGGCCGCTCAGG
>NW_010517705.1:0-273 GCF_000687285.1 Phaethon lepturus
TCGCCCCAATCAAAGGCCGGCGCAATTATCTGCGGCCAACCCAACGGGTTAAAATTATCCTCTTCATCTCCGGACACAGTAAGGAGCCGAAAAATGTTTCATTTTAATAAAAATGAAATCTGGACCCTGCAGAAACCAGCTCCGCTAATGACGTGTTTACACAGAAAAAGACAATTTCTATTTAATGGTGATTACTAGCGAGAAGAAATTAAACTTCCTGGAGTATATGGGTTAGAGATAATGGGAAGGAGAAAAGTTACTGGGGGGGTGTAC
>NW_010517706.1:0-3697 GCF_000687285.1 Phaethon lepturus
ACGAGCCTGGGAGATGTGACATGTCTGCTCCCGACCGAGACTGCCACAAGCCGGCGGGGAGCCGAGCTGAGCCGGAGCATCGGCGTGCCGACACCCCAGCGGCGGGGGGAAGTGGAAGGTGTAGAGGCAGTGACGGGCTCCTTGCATTTAAAACGACAGCTCGGTGGCACTTTTTTAAAGGCTCCCGTGCTGTGCTTGGGCTGCCGCAGCCGGGACAGCAGGGACGATAGCGCTTTGGGCAGCTCGGCAGCAAAACTCCCCAGCCGTGCTGGCCAAGGCTCTGCTCCAGCCCGCTGCACCGCTTGCCCTGGGACGGGGGAGAGGAGGTCTTCCCCCTTCGTCACGAAGACTGGGAAAGGGGACGGGAACGCTACAGCTCAAGCACACGTGCACAGACACAGACGCTGTGCTCCCTTTGTCCGGCAGCTTCATGGCTCACCTGAGCCGGCTGCCGTCAGCTGGGGACAGGCCAGCAAACGCAGCCCCTCACTTGCCTCAGGAGAGCGGGGGCTCGCCATCCCCAGACCCTCCTGCTTTCGAGGGTGTTTCTGGCCTGCGGTGTGGTTACATCTCCTTCCGGCGGAAGCTGCACCCCACCAAGGGCGGGCATGGCTGGTAGGCATGGATAAAAGTGCATGGCACATGAAGGGAGGTGGCACATGATTAACCTAGTAGGAATAATTTGGCCCGGATCTGTTGTGACAACTGATACCAGCTTGAACTGCCCAGGAATTGGCCCTCGGGTTATTTGGTACATCTTTTTGCTTGTAAAGGAACACAGCCGGGGCATGGGTTTGCCTTTTGAGGACCACGTGTGCTTTGTGCCAGCTTTCTCACAGCTGAGGGAGCCGTGAACCCCAGAGTCCTCACACCCACGACAGCCGTCTGACTGCTGGCTAAGGTGGTGCACGGCTGAAGGAGAGTCTCCTCTCTTCTCAAAGGTCTTTGGTCCGTGAAACAGGCACTGGCTGGAGGGTTATGTCAGTCCCTGGATGACCATGTTTCTGGAAACAAAGTTTGGCCAAAAGCTCTTACTCTGAGGAGCTGCCCTGCCAGAACCTGGTCTCCAGCACTGTCTGCCCTCCCTGGCAGTGCACTGGTGTGGAGCTGGTGGTGGCTTGCTGCACCCATGTTATGCTCAGCTTTGAGGTGATACGTTCCCTCACTGGATCCAGCCCCCAGAGCCATCCAGGCCACGTTCCATTTTCCAATTCCCTTGGTATGCGGTGGGGACCCTGGACCTTTGAACACTATTAATAACGCGCTGTGCTGATGTGCCCGTGTCTCTGAATCACTCCTGTAACCTCCTGAAGGACTTGAGCTGCAACAGAAAACTTTTGGGGGTCTGTCCCTGTTCTCCTCCCCATCTCAGTGGCACCGCGCAATGCTGTTAGGCCAAAAGAAACCATTAAAAATCCCTGCAGCCCAAATCTCCAAACTGTTGCATTAGCAGGAAAAATTCATCTTCCCTGAGCCTTGCTAAACCCTTTCCAGAAAACTCTGTGAAGTGGAAACCTAGCACTGGCATCTCCACTGCATAGGACTACTCTGGTAAGTCAGGGTTCCCAACAGCTGCCTAGAAGGTAGCAGTGCAGGGCCTCGGGTGCTTTCCTGGGGTGTTTTAGTGACAGGAGGCTTTTCTTTGAAGGAAATTTGCACCTGGGATGCAACTTTGATTTCTGATCCTTGGAAAATTAAATTGCCGAATCTAGATAGCTCAAAGTTTTTGCTCTCTGTTGAATTTTGCTTCCCATGACTTCTTGGTAGCTCGCCGTACAACAGGGCTGACTCTTTTCTCCCCGGGGCACGACCGTCCCACAGCACTTGAGGCTGTACAGGCAAAGGGCTGGCACAGGGATACTGTGAGGACCGAATCCCTCCTTATGGAACGTTGAAGCCAATGGTCCCTGTGTGTGCCCAGCCCGAGCCCACATACGAACGGTGAGAAAGGGTCAACTAGCTGGAGCTTCCTTTCCTGGAGCTTCCTCCCTCCGTTGTTTGTCTGAGGTTCACCTTACGGGTATGCAGCGATGTTGGTGCCGTCACATTAGAGAGGTTGTGTTGAAAATAGTTGATGCTAACTTCAGTTGTGCCCCAGAGCTGGTCATGTTGTCTTTCCGTCTCCCCCACTCCACTCACAGCCTCTAGATCTAAGTGACCTACAGACCTAGACTCATTGTGCTGTGGAGCCTGGAGAAGAGAAGGCTCAGGGGGGATCTCACCAATGTGTATAAATACATGAAGGGGGGGTATAAAGAAGGCCGAGACAGGCTCTTATCAGCAGTGCCCAGTGACAGGACCAGAGGCAATGGGCACAAACTGAAACACAGGAGGCTCTGCTTGAACATCGGGACACACTTATCTCACTGTGGGGTGACTGAGCACTGGGACAGGTTGCTGAGAAAGGTTGTGGTCTCCCTCCTTGGCGATATTTTAATGCCGTCTGAACATGGGCCTGGGCAACGGGCTCTGGGTGGCCCTGCTTGAGCAGGGGGGCGTACCAGATGAGGTCCTTTCTAACCTCAGCCATTCTGTGATTCTGTGATTTTATGGAAGCTACAGGGCAGAAACTGGGACTTCACCTCTGAGTCTGGACTCTAAAATCCCTGGGCTTTGGGGACAGTCCCCTGCACGTGGAAAGGGAGCTGAGACCCTCTGTGGAAACACCTCGTGTGTGCAGAGCGCTCTGCACTCCCTTCCGAGGGTCTGTCCTTGAAGTGTCTGGGAAGTTTGGATTCTCTCGACCCCAGAGATGGCTGCGTGTTAGTGATGGTCTGCATGGGGAGGCTTTAGGTAGCCCTGTGGGTTGTGACGCAACGATGCGGAGGAGATACACACCTCCCGCGGGCGCGCTCAAATTCCTGGTCGTTTCAAGGAGTCTCGGTTTCTGGAGGCGGTTGTGGACTCAGACCTTGGGCTGTTTCTGTACTGCAAGAAGTGAAAGGGAGTAAGTGAAGGACCTGCCAGGTATCCCTGGCAGTGCCGGGGAAGCATGGCACGTGGGAGGTACGTGTGAGGCTTGCCTTTTCCCCTTCTACAAAGCTGCTTGGCCGTCTTCATGAAATTAATGGGAGCCCTCCCACTCATGAATAAGAGCTCTTTTTTGGGAGCCCTCCCTCACACTCTGCCCCCCAGATTTTCCCTAGATGAATGAGGGGGAAAAAATCTCTGGTTACAAACCAACCAAACCAGCAAGAGGAGGCACGAGCAGGGCCTGGCCTTAGCCTCTGAGGCCACTTGGGCTGCCATCAGAGCTGGCCTGGATGCATCTCCTTTCCGCTACCGCCCCAGTCTGGCCCCAGTACTGGAGCCTTTGTTGAACGGAAATGGGGAGCAGTACTAGGCAGCAGGAGCACGGCTAGATGGGCTTCCCATCCGCACAGACTTTTCCAGCCCGCACATGCCGTGGCGGCAGGTTGCACATCAGCCCTGCATGCCTTGGGCTGCCTCAGGTGCCGGTGGCCTCCGTGCAGTTACTGCTGAGATCAGGGCTGTTTTCAGTGGGTTCCTCTGAGTGGAGGTTTGTTTGCGTAAATATTTGGACATTTCTCAGGCACGATTATTGAGCAACCTGCACTTCATGCATATTCAGAGGCCTGCGGTGATTGCCTCCCCTCCTGCGTGCGGGAGCAGGGCTGGGTCCGTGGGTGTGCGAGGGACGCGCGTGCAGGCGATGCTGGTGGGGGTGGGCAGTGCC
>NW_010517707.1:0-1281 GCF_000687285.1 Phaethon lepturus
CGGACCGTGGCTGCTGCCCCGCGTCCCCGCACAGTCTTTCCCCAGTTTGGAGCGCCGGGACCGCATCCTACAAATCCCGCAGACACCTTTATTCACCCCCACAGAGCTCACACCCCCCCGTCAGTGCAACATGCCCACAAACACGGGGACATGGCCCCACAAGCAGGGGGACGAGGACCCGCCACCGCCCTGCGGGGCACAGCCCGTCCCCAGCTCTTCACAGTGGCAGGGGCAGGGCCCCCACCTCCTCCAAGCACTCATCGTAGGTCTCCTGGTACTCCTCGTGGGGCTTGATCATGATAACGCAGGTTGGGCGCTTCGAGCCGGCTGCGGCTCCCAGGTCCTGCGGAAGCAGAGCGATGCCATGGGGAGGCTGGGGGGTGCTGGGTCCCCTCCGAGTGGGGAGGCCTGACACCCATCCAACACACTTCATACCCTGGTCTAGCACAGGGAAGATGTCTCTGCCAGCTGCCCAAGCCCTCTAGACTCATGCTGGGTTTAAGAACCCTTTTCCCAGCTTCTCTCCCACATCCCAGAAGCGAATCGCTGGGCTGGCACCTGCCCCATGCACTGTACTCCTTCCCCAGGGTGGGGAGCCAGGGTCTGCAGAGCTGCCTGCATCAGAGGTGAAGTCCCAAAGTCACTGACCCCCCCCTAAACTTCCAGTGTACAAAGGGGAAGATGCCCCACCAACACACCACACCTTGGCCAGTGCCTCACTTCTGCAAGCAGCCAGATCCTAGCTCAGAACTAAGTGGGGGAAATGCATCCCCCTTGCTGCAGGGACCCGACTAGGGCAAAGGGCTAGTGAAACACTCCTACATCTGCACCATCCCTCTCATGCTCTGGTCATGGACAAGCACCGAGTGCCTTACTCGGGCACCAGATCTATGCCTCCCTGGGAAGGCTCCTGTTGCAGCTGGGTGCTGCTCACTGGCCTCCCTCTCGCTGGGGCTGCTTCCTCCCAGCTGCACAGCCCCAGCTCCTTACCGATTTGGAAGGGACGTATGCGTAGGGGAGGCTCCTGTCCTCGCACATGATGGGGATGTGGCAGTACACATCGATAGGCAGCGTGTCGCCGGCCAGCACCGTGATCCTGCAGGGGAAAGCCCGTGTCAGCAGCGGGGCCAGGCCGGGCCGGGGCAGCAGGGCCGGGGCAGTGCTTACCCCTTCTCGCCCTTGTTGATGAACTTCTGGACCTCCTTCACACCGCGACGAATCTGCTTGTGCTTGGCCGCTGCAAGAGAAACACACCGTGAGGGGACTGCACCGCCACGGCCC
>NW_010517708.1:0-394 GCF_000687285.1 Phaethon lepturus
AGAAGGATGTACAGCAAATGGCCCCCGTTCGGGCAGGGAGCGGCATTTCAGTGGAGGGAGCGGGGATACGGCATCAGAGGGGAAAGCAGGCTGACTTGGCTCGCAGCAAGTGTTGAACAAAACACCCGGTGCGGAATTGTCCCACGGGGTGATCTCACCCAGGACCGGGCCAAATACAGCCCCCAGTCCAGTTCACATAGCTGGTGGATGCACGAGTTCCACTTTCGTGCTATTATTGGGCATCGCTAAGGTGTCTGTTCTTACGCGACGTGCCAAGTGTCTCCGGGGGGCGGCTATAACCCCCAGCAAGCAAGGAGCTACCCACACACGGTCAATCCCCCAGATCTTTCCTGTATTAGGACATCCTCCGTTTGGGAGAAAGCTGAGGTCTCTG
>NW_010517708.1:456-885 GCF_000687285.1 Phaethon lepturus
GAAAAGAGCGGGCGGGCGCCGGCCTGCGTCTCCCGAGCGAGGCAAGCAGGATGGCGTGGACCTAGCGGTGGCCGAGGGCTGGCTCTGTTCGTCTCAGTACTTTAAATTTAGGCATATCACTATCTTTCTATCTATCTCCATATGTCAAGCGCTGGCATCTCTGGCACCATTAATGCAACGCCTCCCCATCACCAGACACCGCGGGACGCCCCAGGGAAGGGCTTTCTCCCCGTTAGACGTCCCATCGCCTGCTTCGCCGTCACTCGTCGTCTCCACGCTGCCCGCTGGATTGACCGAGGCGACTTGCGGCTCCGGCTCTGCCTCGTGGGAAGGAAACAGCCCTGAGTTTGTTTGACTCCATCACCATCCCACAGGACCCTCCTGGTTCGCTCTGCAGAGCCCCCTCCCCAGCGGCAGCCCGGTCCCAGC
>NW_010517709.1:0-6958 GCF_000687285.1 Phaethon lepturus
GCCTCCGGAACCACAGGGAACCCGAGTTCATTTAGATTTACAAATTAACGAAGGCTCGCCGGAGGAAAGCGACCGCCCGAACGCGCGTTAAAATGCAGCGGCGAGACACTCATCGATTTCCGCGAGAGGTGGGTCGAGTCCAGGAGGAACGAGCCAGCCTCATTCCTCGAGTGACGCCCCCCGAACCGGGGGGACTTACCCCAGGCATCAACTTGGACGGTCTCGCCCCCCCTTCAAGCACTGCTGTCCAGCGAATTACCTCTTCGCTGTTGTCACGGGTTGGGGCTAGATGAGAATGGTTTAAAAATGCTTTTCATCGCTGGAAAACAACGATTTGATAAGTATTTTTTCCTCCCCCAATATCACATCAGTTACAAGTAGTTATTCAGCCAGAGAGTCTCCCACGCACACAAGACAACGCGACCTAGGGGAAAGAGCAGCTTAGCTGTCAGGGCACAGGGAGGCGGAAATGGGTCTTCTATTCCGCGTTCTGGCCATTTGTCCTGCTGCTAATTCTTGTTTCTCTTTCACCCACGTATTTAGTGTTAAACCCCGCAAGCTTTTGGTTTCGTTTCTGTGAGGGATATGAAAACTCTTGAAGTCACTGAAACGTTTCCCGAGCAGCTCTATTCTTACGCTACGGAGGGATGCTATTCGTTTCAGGGGAAAAAGCAGCGTGTTCAAGTCGTCGATGGAGAAATCTTTCTCCAGTCACACCTGCACGGTGGCAACAGTGTTTTATCTTACAGGTGGGAGAATAAACTACTTCTTGCTTCAGGAGATTTGGGTTGCAATCTTGGAATGCGGTGATGGGAGCGGTGGCGAGACAAATACTAGCGCACTGTCAGGGTTTTGGTCTCTGCATTCAGAAACCCAAAGTTTCTTGCAGAGCCTCCCATACTTCTCTTAACGCACAAAGAGCGTATCGAACATCTAGACGCAAGATCGTTAGGCTTCTCGACCTTACTGTTAGGTTTTCAGCCCACAACCGGCTGCGTGAGAATTTGCGGCAATCCCGAAGGAGTTTTGTCGTTAGAAAATGAGGCGCAGCTCGCGATGAGCTAATCGATGAATAGCTAAAAAACCAAGCTCCATTTTAAAGAAGCGGCTAGAAAATGAAATGCAAATATATACAAAATATCCAATGGTTTCTATGAATATAAATGTCTGCCTACCTTATGACTGCTATTTTCCAGCCAGCCTTCCAACCGGTGCAGCCTTTGCGCTTCTGTATCTACAATTGTACCATTTATAAGCCAGGAGACCACCTTGCCCATACGCTTGTTCCTACAGTGACTCATGTTCCATTGGGTTTATTCCTGTGAAGGGTTGTGTTAAAACAGAGGAAAGAGCAGAACCTTCGGGGAAGGAACACTATGTTTTGGAAAGCACCAAACATCCTCACTATTCCCTGTCAAAAACTGAAAGCACTGATTTACGTCCTGCATAGGAGAGAGGCTTTTACAACTGGTATAGCATTAAAAGTAAAAAATTCATTTCATACCTGGGTCAAGCAAAAGTCTTGCTGAATAATAGTGTTTACTCAATAACTAAAAAATGGTCTTCCTAGAGGAATACACTCAGGGAGGGAAAAACTCATAAATTATCCAGCTAAGGCATGCCAGATTAACTTTCATTCTGTGGATCTATTGAAGCCCCTCCAATCAAACTTCCCTGAAAAAAAGCTTATCGCCACTGCTTGCTGGTAGCATTTGCTGAATTCCAGGAGAAATTAAGTACCTACCACTTTACCTCCAAGTGCTAGCTCCCAAGTCGCACACCGCCAGCAAAACCGCGTCCCTAGGTTCTGCAGGGGAATTTCTTCCCCACCTTCACAGCCAAAAAGCAGCGTGTGACGGCGGCCCGAGAGCTCAGGCTGCCGCAGCTCCCCGCTGCCCGCAGGAGCCGTGCGACTCGGGGCACGCAAGGGACGCGCCTTCGAGCCTTTGCGGACGTCGCCTATGCGGCTTCAGCTCTGGCACAGGTCATTTAACAGCTAGAAAATGGCTGTATTGGCAGAGTCCTGCGGGTACAGCTCCGCCCAAATTAAAGGCATTCAGAAATTGGTCACCTCCAGCACTGTCTGTAAGCATTAACGTTAGAATTTAGTTCCTCGCTTATAAATTGGAAAAAACAAAGACAGGGAGCTTCCCAGGTAGTAATTTGACTGGCAAGTTGCAGCTCAGGGATCCGAAAGGGCACTGCTCTCGGGACTAGTTCCGACCCTGCCTCATCATTTCTATATGACAAAAGCCCAAATGCAAATTGTGACGCTTCCCATTAAAGACAAGCAAGGTACCTCCCAGCCGGAGCACGTGCTCCTAAACAGCCGACCAGAGCAGCGGCATCATCTCAGTTTTGATAACTGACTCCTTCTCAGTTTTATCATGTCGCCTGCTCCATCTGGCATTTCGCAGGAAGCAAACCCCAAAACTCTGCCGCTGCCAGAAAGGCAAAGTTGCTCCTGAGGCCTGGCGTGGGTGGGATGTTCCACAGGGCAAGTGCTGCAAAACCAAACCCGGGACCTGAACGTGGCATTTAAAGGTTCCCAAGGCAGCAAAGATGCTGGCTGTTCTCATTTTCTCGTGGTATTAAGGCCCATCGCCTCCATCCATCTAAGGGAGTCTGGTTTCCTACTTTTCCCTGGCAGGGCAGCAGATGAAGCCTTTGGGCAAAGGCAGAGCTCTCTCACGAGACTGTCACCGCCAAAAGAAGGGGAAAAAAAAAAAAAAAATCACATCACAAGAAATTCCCAAAAAAGAATGGAGTGATTTTTATACAAAAGCAGCCCAGCAGGCTGCAAACTTGAATCCAATGGATAGGGAAAAGGACACCTCATTTCTGCAGGCCTTTCTTAGACTCTTGTTTCAGTCACTCACTGTATGGAAGTTGCCCAACTCTACTGCTGCAAGAGCAGCTTCCAGACTCGCCGATGAAAAAACATAGGAGCGAGCCAGCATTACGGTAAGATACTTACAACCTCTAGGCAACAACAAAGCCATGCAGGGTGCTTGAAGAGAGCTCCCAGCTTCCACAACATACCAGCTTGCACAGCAAAGAGCCGACAGAGCCCGCGAGCGCATCGCACCACAACAAATTCAGCGGCAGCGCCAACTTTCCGGCTCCCAGCCCCGCGGCCAGGCTACGCCGCCCGATGCTGCGCAGGGTCTTCTCAAAAACGCCAGTCCCTGCAGAGAAGCTTTGCCCAACGCTGTTGTCCGCTGCCGTTAGCTCGAGAAAAGCTTGCGCACGATCTAGCCGCAATCTCGTACCAGCTGCGATCTCACGACAGTGCCAACAGTACCGTTTCCCGCTGTGTACCTCAAGACCTTCTCGTATTTTCACTCCAGATTCTGTTAGTACCCTGAAACAGGCACATCGTGAGTTGCCCGACTACCATTCAGCTGCAGTTTTCTTCCTGCAGTATAAGTGAGATGGGGAAAGAGTTCCATTTCTCTGAAGCACAGAGTGAGCTGAGAAGTTTCTTTAAAAATAATGGAGTGAGATCACCCACGCGGAGATTTTAAGTGGCTCAGACAAGGGCAATACTGGCATTTAGCAAGCGCATCCTGAGGAACCGGAGGCTTTCTCAGTTTCAGCCACTTGGGTGCATTACGAGGGGGACTGCTCATTCATACGAGGAACATATTTTCCATAAAATTATTACCAACAGCTTTTTCACTCCGCTCTTAAGCGACCCAGAGCGCAAATCAATTAAAGATCACAAAAGGACTTGGTATTTTCAAGGGAATTTGAGTCTCAATTAATTATTTTGTCACAAAGCTCAGCTGAATGAGCCATCTAGGCAATGAAACACTTTATTCCCGAGTATATTGACCACTAGATCTGGCTGGCAGGGCACAAGAAAGGTGTAAAGAATGACTATGAAATAGTCAAACCCAGTGAATTGCAACAGGAGAAGTGACCAGGGTCCCCTGACTTCTTTTCAAAACAGCTGAGAACTGCTGCTCTTTTTGAGGCTAAGGCTCAGCTTTGCAAAAGCTCCGGCAACAAAGCAAATCAGCATTTCTGCCCTGTAATCACCTCAGCCTTTAATTTTTACAGCTGGACCTGTTTATCACAGCCTAACTTTCACTAGAAAAGGAAAAACTATCACTTTAAACAAAGCCATTCAAAACTCTGCATCTCACCAGAAATAAATCATAGAAAACAAGATTTATGTTCTCAGTGTTGTCATTCACCTAGACACTGCTAGTTTTCCAAGCAAGTCACAGTTTAGTATCCCCCCCCGCCCTTAAACACACACAAACTCATATACGGTTGTTTATTTTTTCATGATCGCAGTTGTTAGAAAGTCATATTTCTGACCATTTCACCATTTAGCCATTTTCTTCCTGTTCATGCCAGCATATATTCCACAGTGACATTCTGGATGCTTCTCTATTAATAACACACCAAAATTTATCATATATACAGTCCAGATCTGGAAAATACTCAAGCAACTTTAGGCATATAAACTGTCATAAACTCACAGAAGCAAGAGATGATCTATTAAAGAATAACATCACCCACGAACAGAATCACAGCTCACAGAACCACCTATTCAATAGGCA
This sequence comes from Phaethon lepturus, assembly GCF_000687285.1. Taxonomy (NCBI): domain Eukaryota; kingdom Metazoa; phylum Chordata; class Aves; order Phaethontiformes; family Phaethontidae; genus Phaethon; species Phaethon lepturus. The sequence continues at coordinate 4,575 of NW_010517709.1, forward strand.
AACTTGATGTTTTTGTCACTCCAGTGGCTCCATTTCAGGAAAAAAAAAAAATCACAATAAAAGAATTTTACTCTGGAAGGATGAGAAAAAATGTTAAACATGTTTTTATGGGAGAAACAGAGATACAGAGCCAGCTTGAAAACTGAAAATCTCTCATGCCCTGATCTATAAATAAAACTAGTTGGGATTTTCTTTTGTACTAAATTTAAAGGAAAGTCTTTTCCACGGAGAGCTTTCGTTAAAACAAACTGTGCCCCAGAAGGACTTGAATGATGGCGTTTCCAACAAGCAGCATGAATGAATTAAACAATAAATGCATTAAGAAAGCGGCTGTATTTTTCCTTTAATAGAAGCAGATGAGCGCGTAGTTCAATCAGGGACCTGTTTTCCTCCTCCTCAGGGAGGACAGGATGATTCCTCACCCTTCTCGCCCTGATTGCGACAAGTTTTCCGTCTCCCTGCACCCCGGGACCTTGGCTCAGGGGCCGTTTGCATCACACAAAGCCCGGAGCTCCAGCGGCCACCGCGCAGCAATCCCCAGTTCTGCTGCGTGCACAGTACCGAATTATTCAGCTGCTTCCGCACCTCAGCCAGGCTCCGCAGGGGAAGGGGAGGACAGGTACTTGGCCTCCTCGGTGGGGTCAGGTCTATCATCACCACGCAGCCATCGGAGCCTGACTGCTTGTCCTTTACTCAACTTCTTCCCTTCCCAGAGAAACCCCCAGGGCTCCTGTAATTACTCTGGAAATCACCAAGGTCTCTCTTTTCCTCACCAAGAGCTCGCAACCTCCTACGAGGAACCGGCAGCGCAGCAGCTTCAAACCAACCAGCTCCGAGGGACACCGACAAAGCCTCCAGCATCTCGTCCGAACATACACGAGACACGACGACCACGGCAAGAAGCTCAGGAGGTCTGGGGGCACTGCAGGAGCCCGCCGCACCCTCTGAGAACAGCGGCGTTGGCTTCGCAGCCTGGCAACAGCCACTAGTTATTTGGTATTTCAAATAGATACCATCACCTTAACCGCCTGGCCAAAGGTGTTACTCGGACCCGCTGAATACGCGCAACGTTCCACCCCCGAAACGGCAGCACTTCAGTCAGAGCAGAGGGTGGAGGGACTTGCAGCAACCCGGGTTTCCCAAACCGCTTTCTACCTTAGCTCTCAAGTTCCGCTTGCTGCCACTTTTCCTTGGGTTTACTTCCAGCCTCGAGGCTGCCTATCCTTTAGGTTTTCTACAAAGAAAAGCAGTTTTCTCCTACTTACGGGGTTCGTGGCTGCCGTTGTCTTCTTCCTCCGCAGTGAAGAGATTTCTCTCGACATATAGGAAATCGGCATCCACGCTGGCAGCATCGAGCCCATCAAACCTGCAAGAGGAGTCGCACTGTTAAGTGGGAGCAAACAGCTTCTTTCCTGGCAGCAGAGTAGCTTCCCCCCCAAACCCCACCGCAGCCCCACCTCTGCGGTAGCAGGGTAGTGGCTCTAACGCTCAGGAGACGGCAGAGTTTTCTTTTGACGCAGCAAAAAAGCTACAAACATTGCAAAGGCTCCTGCTAAAATTAGAGGCGATCCCATCCCTTCCCGACGCGCATCGCCCAAAGCGATTTGCTCGGCAGCGGCTTTGCTGATACACGCACGATACGGGCGCGTCAAAGAAGAAGGTAGAGCAGCTCGCTGCAGCTCCGAGCCTCGTCCCCGAAGCTGCGACCCAGCCTCCGGCGCACTACCGCAAAGGAGCTGAAGAACGTACGGCGTACGAAGAACGTACCGACGCAGAGGGGTTGGCAGAGCCTCCAGGCTCACGTGCTGGCGTGGAGAGAGCCCGCGGGCAGCGCGGCTTCCTCTGACCGAGGACTGAGCCTCCAAGGGAGGGGCTCAGAGGTGCCTACATGGAATTAATTGACTTGATGAAGGTCCTCTCGTTAGGCTGAGTGCAGCCAGCTGGACTCAGTTCAGCTCCTCAGCCCTTGGGCTGGGCCTTGCTGGGGGCAGCAGGGCGACGGAGAGCACCTGCGCTTCGACCGCGCCGCGCCGCTCCCTCTCGAGCTGCACCAAACGGGGCTGGCTGTGGCCCCCGAGCTGGCACCTTCGCGCCCGTCGCGAACGTCTTTGCGGGTGTGCCAGTGGCTAAGAGGCATCCATTGCTGCCGTGGATGCGCTCTCCCAGCACGCTGGCTGGAGAGATCCCCGTCGCACGCTCCGAGAAACGGAGATTTATTACGTTATGAAGAGGGAGAAAACGCAGCTGTCGAGAGCGCTCAGCTCGCCACGGCTAAAGCCAGACAATTAATGCATTTTAGGTGGGCTGTCACTAATTCCCAGCTCATCTTGGGTCATTCAAGTAACACCCCCTCACCCCCCCACCCCTTCACACGCTTATGGCTA
>NW_010517709.1:7135-7795 GCF_000687285.1 Phaethon lepturus
AATACGGGACAGAGTTTGTCTCGTGGATGAGTTAACTGTTAGGCTTCCCAAAGGGTCTATGTCTAATACTCGTGACATTTCCCGTGCTTGGACGCTTTTATTTGTAGTAACTGCACGTTTCACAAGTATAAAGACCGAACTTCCTCATATGTACTGTGGAAATACATGAGAGAGAACCCAACGCCGTTTGACTTGCTGGCATTTCCACTTCCAGAAGAGAGAAGCAACACTGAAAAAAGCCACCAAAACATGTCTTTCCCAGCAAATTCTGATATATAGGATGTGACATAAGGGTGCAAAAACTTTCGGTGAACGCAGGGGTTTTATATCGCTCTGCTCTATTTTGCCGCCGTGGGAGTTTTAGTGGGGTGCACTTTGCCCAGAACTGACAGGAGAGAACGGACGGTCACCTCGAGCGTGTTACAGGGAAGAACAAAACAATTTTCCGGACAAAAATTGTGATGTGATGGATGCTTTCTGGCCACCGGTGAACCTTTCGAGGGCCCCCAGGCAGGAGGGAGGCAGCAGCGGTGAGGCGGCAGGTACCTGCTGCAGAGAGGTGAGGGGGGACAGAGCTTTATCCCCCGCTTCACAAATCAGTTTGCCGGGCTCCCTGTGTTCCCTGGGCCCTGCCAGAGCGGGGCAGAGCGCGGCGCGCTG
>NW_010517710.1:0-3690 GCF_000687285.1 Phaethon lepturus
TCCTGCGAGGTCCGCCGGCACCTCCACGCAGGCTGTGACAGCTCTGCCCCACCGCTGGTTTGGGAAAGGAAGGCAAGGAAAGGACAAGCCATGGCGATGATCACCTGGTTTAGCAACTCTACTAGTCGCTCAGGACTATGTTGAAAGCTTACTTTGGCAGTTTTAGATTTTTTTTTCTTTTTCAGAAAAGATAGTGTTAAAATATTTTCTAGTTTTTCAGCAAAGTAAATCAAGCTTTGCCGCGCGGGCAGCCTAACAGCCCCAACAGGCGCCGCAGCAGAGCGCGACTTTGGCAGCTCACAGGAACCGTCGCCCGGCTCCTTTAACGAGAATTTCCGAATCACTGAAGTCATTCATAAGTCAAGCCCGCTCTGGCATTAAATGCCCAGTCAATCAAATTAGATGTGTTAAATACGCTCTTGGGCACGTGTGTTTCATTTGCTCCATGTTCCGCAAACCCCCGGCACGGCCCTGTCTGCAGCCACGGGGAGACTCGGCATCTCAGCCTGGATCGCTGCAGAGAGAGGGACGATCAAACAAGCAATAAATCTTATTCAGGAGTAGAGGAGGGGAGAGGAGGACTATTTAAGTGGACATAATTCTGAGCAACCGCAAGGCAAGTGGGAAGGTACAAAGGTACCATCGCCTGCAATTAAGTCTAACAGTGCCCAGTTGTATCATCCCCCATATTACCGTATAACAGCATAAGGGAGGGTAGAGTTAAAGCTCCTTGCAAAAAGGCAGGAGAGGCTCAGTTAATTGGGATAGAAGTCCACTACAACATCCCAGGTACAGAGCACACAGCACGGGCTTGAACATTTGGAGAGTAAGAGAGGAAAGCAGGTTGGAAATTCGGCAGACGGGAGAAGGCAGAGGCGATAAGAGCAGCATTTCCCCGCTCCAGCGCCAGCTCGCCGTCCGTGACCTGCACCCCGAGAGGCTCAAGCCCCCCATCCACACCGCTGCGAGCAACTGCAGGCGCTGCCAGGCGCAGGGTTAAGCTGCAGAGCATGTTCCTCGCTCGGTCACGGTCAGGTACGGAGCATCTCTTCCACACCAGAGGGTGGGGGGACACATTTTTATTGGAAAACAAAGCAGAGCTGGCAACAACCCTCAGAGGCAGCCAGGGAGCCCCCAGCCTACAGGTAACTACTTTGGTGCATTTATTGCAGCGTTACGGGACAGGCGATGGGATATCGCTTCAGCCCACGGCAGTCTGCGGCAGGGACATGATTCCTGGGGCCGCTCAGTCAAGGTCTCCCCCCACCCCATGGCAGAGCAGGGTTTCCCACTGCTTCACTGTGGATGATGGTGGTTGAAATCATAAGATCATCATCATGCCTTGAGCCCCAGCTAACACCTACCCAAGACTGTGAGCAATGGAAGAAACAGCATTTCCCCAGGAAGAAGGCTTGCGCTGTACAATGCCCTGAGCTACTGGAAAGACAGAGGGAAATATGTTAGGGACCCAGCCAGCAGGGAGAGCAGCGGTCCCAGCTCTCCGTGGGACACATTTAGCACATTCACCTATATTAAAACCACAGCCTTCCCAACAAGTGACATCCTGAGTTTAGTCTCAGACCATGAAATTTACAGCAGCCTCCACTCACTTGTATACTTTTGGTACCAAATATTAGCCACCTCTCTTTGACTTCCAAACCATGCAGCTTCCTAGACACTCATCTATAGGCAACTGAACACACCAAAGCCATGGACTGCCTACTTTTCCTTTTTTTTCCCCATCTGACTGCTTCAGAGATGTTCCATGTAATTTACCCAGCCCTTTAAAACAGCATTTAAGTATCACCTAAATGACAAGCGGTCCTTTCGCCTGCCTCCCCACGGCAGCGTTTCCCTCCCCCACCGCAACCCACTCGCTCCTGTTCAGCCTATACAGAGCCCAGCCGTTTCCTTTTCACCGCAGACTGCTTATTTATATTGCTAGGGCTGAGGCAAAAGCGCTTTTCTCTGCATTTAATAACAAGCCCCAGTGGAAATCTATCCCAAAGCCAACAGTGCTCCCAGGGCTCGGGCGCAGCATCCCATCAGGGAGGTCAAGGGGCTGGCTGGGGACAACGGCACTGGCTTAAGCAGAGGATTTCTCTTTCTAAATCACTGCTTGGGTTTTGCCCTCGAAGTGCTCCGTCTGTGGGTTGTCAAATAGGAACTCAGCCCTTGCAGAGCTACTCTCCGTGGGACCAAGCCTTTGCAGTGGGTTACAATAGAGTGGATACAATAGGCTCTGATTCAAGCATCGCTTCCACTTCACAAACCTTTACAAAGCGTCTTTACTTTCATCACCAACCGCGCTCTCCAAAAAGCACTACAGTGTATTATTAAGGGGAAAAAAAAAAATCCCTTTTTAAAAACAAAGAATATTTTCAGAATTGCTTTAATAGCCAGGATAAATATTGATGAAGCTTCCTACAACTAGAGAGTGTGACTCTCGTCTACCTCTCATTGCAGATTTAATCAAAGGCAGCTCAAGGTTTTCATTGAGTCATGAAAATGATATCAAAATCATCAAAACCAAGCAAATTTATATGCACTACTTTGCAACTGGTAAGAAAGATTGACTCTGGCGATTTCATTGCTGTAATTATAAGCTGCCACAACAAACAAGGAGCTACTTCATTTATTGCTCTACTCCACGCTCACCTTTGGCTGAAACCCAGACCCAGCTATTTCACACCAGCATATTCTCAGGGCTTCTTCACTGATGCCCACGGAAAGCTTTCATAGGTAATCTTCTGATTTCTGGGTAGGGGACCACCACTGTCACCCTCAGCAACACGCCAGGCCTGAGCCACGCTGCTACTTCACAGCCTCTCGGGTGCAAAGTTACTGGCTTGTGGCAAGGCAAGGCAGTAGGATGCCCGTGTCTCTTCAAAACACCTCTCCTGGCCCCTCGCCATTCAGATACAAGGAGTAGGCCTGCCTTTGGTGGAACGGCGGTGCTGTGTGACAGGGCCAAGGCCACATTCTGTTTGTGGTGTCAGAGAAATTCCCCAACGCAGCCCGCAGCTGGCAGCGTGGCCGGGGAAGGGGTGCAGCAATGGGACACACCATGCAGCTCAGCCTCTGGTGCGCAGAGGATACTGCACCCCTTTATAAAGGCTTCTGCGTAACACCGTGTCCGTATTAGTGAAATGAGCCCTATTTTGAAAAGCGGCAAAGGTGCTGCAAACCCAGCTGGAAATAAAGGGGATGTCAGCACCACACTGGTCACAGACCACATTTTCAAAGGCATTTGGAGTCCCCCACAGGCCCAAAAGGCACCCAGAGGGCTCAAAAGACGCCTGCACCCACTGAATCCAGTGAGAAATTCAGAAGGCACCAGACCTGTTTGAAAATCCCAACGAACACCCATTTACATCCAAAAACCTGCCCCTTAGCCCCTTTAGGTTCCCCTTATGACTTGTTTCCCTAACTGGAGCCACCGGAAGCACAACCAGAAAATGAACCTGTCGATAGTGCCTGTGCAGACGGATGCTGCTGCTTTCCCTGCACGCTGGCCCCGAGCGGAGATTTCGGGCTTATTTCTGCTTTTACAACGCACCGCGCCGCCGGGGCGGGTGCAGGGTCACTCACCTGCACCGTACGTCGTGGCCAACATGATCGAGGAGACCCACGCGATCTCGCTATAGGACGTGCCAAAGAAATCCTGGATTTCTTTGAAGAAGATGGCTA
>NW_010517711.1:0-6781 GCF_000687285.1 Phaethon lepturus
TGACAGGTTCAGCTTACACCACCTAGAGTTTAATGACTGGTTTTTAACAGGTTACTAGTTATAGTTAGTTATAGATAGCTATAGTTAGTAAAAGTTAAGGTGCAACCGAACTTGGAAGCTGTAGGTACAAGATTCTGAATTCAAAGAAATAGCAGCACTTGAATTAAAAAAAAAAAAATTAACCACTCCAATATTGCTACAAATAATTTAATGGCAATAATTGCCATGAATAATTATTAATGTCAGCCTACTCCATAGGCACAGTTGAAAGAACTCCAGAAGGGCTGTGCTCACACCTGACACTCCTGGTAGTGAGCAGCCAGCCACCCAGTGAAACGGGGGGATGTACCCCAACACGTTAGTTTGAACCTCGTGGGATCTTTATGAGAAGGTGGAGAGAGAGGAAGGATGGAGATGGGAAACCCGAGGAGAGGAAGGGGTAGCTCATCCAGTCACTGGTGCACAGTAGCTTGTTTGGTGTTCTGAAGAGGATGCACAGGAAAGTGAAATCCAGCCACCAGATCCAAAGTGGGGGCATTTATACTTTTATCTCTAAACTCATGAGAAAGCCGCCTTCGTAATTGGTTGCAGCTTGACTTCAAGATGATGTAACAAAAAGTGTGGCTCCCCCTGTGATGTATGCTCATAGGCACGGAAACGTAGGTTGGAGGAGGAAAGAGATGGGAATTGGGGTTCGTTTTATATGTGGGTTTGTCTGCTGTGGCTCACCACAATAGCTATATTAACGGCATGATTAGAACAACTATTGTAAGACATCAGAACTCCCTTTGTAAGGGGAACCTGCCCTGCATCTACTGAAGCAGCTAGATTACGAAGAAGGTGAAAAGTGCTTCAATAAGTGTGTGTCATTTTGTCATTCACTACAGCTCCTTTTTCAGGCAGTTAATTAAATGTCTATTTATCTCCTGGAGGACTGTAAAAGGTGCTGTGCTAGTAGCACTGAGACTGGCTTTCTACACTTTTTCTAATGCAATCTGCTGCTCCACTGCATCGAGAGAATGCTGGGGTTTGTATACATTGAATGAACTAAAGGCAATAATATCTCACAGTGGTATGTGGTCTGCAATGAAATACTGTGGATCTCAGGATGTGTGACTAACCTTCACAAAAATGCAATAATTGTGATTACAGCAAATTGTTTTTCTTCTGTTCATACTTATGGAGCTTAATTATAACCCAAAAGCAATTTTTAATATTCTCACAATACTATAAAATTACTAAATTAGCTCAGCATGCTGGACAGATGTTTAATATCAGTAATATTTTAATAATTTAATTCTTTTGAAATGTGAATTGCTGTTGAAAACCTGCTGTTGAATGTACTTCAAAGAATACTTGTGTTGGTATTTCTTAGGATCTCTTTAAGCAGAAATGTTTAAAAACGCAATAATGGGAAAACCGAAAACCTCCTAGTTTCTAAATTGAGATAGATCTTTCAATGCTTTTTATTATGCTGGGAATAGTAGCTATTATTTTCACATTAATCGATGAACATGAACCCACAGTAATCATTAAGTTTGGTCAGGAAGCATTTGATTTCACTGTAGATAGAAACAATATTTAAGAACACATTTTAGGTAAAAAGCTCACCATACAAATGCTACTTTGTATCTTTTTATTGTTAGGTGGGGATAACGTAATACTTACGTGACTACATTATCTAAGATAGTCAAATCATCCTCTGTACGACCTCAGTAACATTATGGAAACTTGGATTTCTGTCCTGTGATAAGATGCTAAAAGATGAATTAGCTGGCGATGCTCTACTTGAGTTCTGGGAACACATAAGGAATACAGCTGCATTGAAATGAAAAATGAATTCTGGAGAGGTTGTCAAATAAACCCAATACAAACCACATGGGTATCTGCACTCACACCCCGCTGAATGTGATGAATGGGCCCACAATAAAACAGTTGGTTTCTTTGAAGTGTCTCAATACGTGTCACATGAGCTGAAGCACAGGAAGCCCATTATCTTTGCCCTTGGAGGAACTAATTATCAATGTTTTTCTTTTGTCATGTGTGTTCAATAATGTGCTTTGTAACACCACATTAAGAGGATAACTTGAGACGGGAGTAGAGTAAGCTGGCATTGTGCAGTCCTTTTGAATGCCGTCTGCTAAGACAACTCAAGCCGTTCCTTGGGACTTCCTTGACAGAAAATCATGATTTGATTTGAATCTGCAGGAGTGGTTGTCTGTTGGTTGTCTATCATGCACAAATGGGATGGAAGATGTTGATATCACACACTCACTACGTGAGTCCTAGGCCTGGCTTTCAGGTCAAGGTTGCGATTCAGCAGTGTGCTCTTTAACCTTCTAATGAGTTGAAGTCCTATGAATAATCACAGTTAAACAAATGGAAACTACATGCATGCATAAAGCTGCACTTGTGCTTAGAGGGGTGAACTGGGTGTTTAACACTAAGCGCTATATTAATGTGGTTAAATGTAATGGCACCTATTACCCTTGTGCCATGAAAAAATGGCACGATGAAAGTGGCACAAAATGAAATGGCACAAAAAAATGAACTGGTTTCAGTAAGATAAGTTTTTGTCTGCCAAAAGAGGGCTTGCGTGCCTAAATCCTAGAGAACAGTCTCTTCTGCCAGCTTGCCAGCTTTGCCTAGTGCTGGAAACATAAGAACTTACATTTTGGTTTGCAGAGTTCCCCACATTGAAGCCTAGGCCCAGTGGAGGCCTCTTCTAGCTGCAGGCTGGTGCCCCCACTGCAATTCGGACCTGAGACAGAGGTTGCCTCACCTTCAGCTAGGGCAGGAGGCTTAGGAGGCGGGTGACTTCCTCAGACCCTCCTGACTGCCTGCTGGTTCATGTTCAGCATGAAGAGTAGCCAGCAGAATGCAAGTCTGGGAGTTGAGAAGGATGGACTAACATGAGTCTGGGTTTATTGCACGGCGGTATGGGCTCAGCCATGCTGCTCAGGCTGAGGAGATGTGTGTCATACATAAAGCTTCTTCCTCACTTGTAATTTTTTTTAATAAATGCAAAGTCTGTTTAACCTAAAAAGCATATTTTGAAAAATTAAGAAAGAGGCATGATGAATCACTCTAGCATTCTTTTCTACCTTCACCGTGTCCAGTCATACAGACTTAGCAAAGAAGAATTTCTATATTGGTGTTTGTTGCAGCTTTGCCAGCCCTGGGAGGCCACAAATTACTGCTTGCAGTCCAGTGCTCCAAGGACATAGTACTGCTGGTGGACACCGCTCAGCTTTGACAACGGAGTGTAGCTACTTCTTCTGTTATCTGGAGTCTTGAAGGGCAAAGGGCTGCATGGCACACATCTGACATATTTTCTATTAGTTACCTTCTTTTTAGAGCTTAACCCTGAGCGCCATAGTTGAACTCAGCATTTCTCTTTTGAACGTATAGCTTATGCCATTTGTGACATTCTCTGCAGAAACCCACAATTCTTTTTGACATAATTCTTCTCATATCCATTTCTCCCAGGGAATGCACTGGCATTGCCTATGAGATAATTAACTTTCAGGGCTATTTTACTAGTAAAAGAGTCATAGAAGTTTAATGTTAATATGTGTAGCCTTGGAGTTTGAAGTCTGGCCTTAGAGGTGTGGCCTTAGAAGCTGAATGTTTGTCCTCCTTGGAGGATCCACAACATGGAGTGTTTCATAGCCGGCAGGGAGCCCTTGTTTCCTTCCTCTCCTTTCTCCAACTCTGCCTACTCTTCCCAGCTGCTTGTTGGACCCACTTCCAGCTACCCACATAGTAGCAGTAGCAAACCCTGTTATCTGTTCTGAAACCTGGGGATGGGGTAAGTGATCTGTTTCTGCATAGTCTTGTCCTTTAAATAGAGCCCCTGACTCAAGAAGCTGAAAGGTAACGTAAGTCTCTGCCAAAACAAACAAACAAACAAACAAACAAAAACCCTCCACAGAATTAAGAAAGCCTGTATTCAAGTAACAAGAAAGACAACATGACTTACTTAAGGTTATTGTACATCTGACTGTCTGGGAGAAGTCACTCTCTGTTACAATGCATGTCCACTTTTTCCGACTGTATCTGCTGGTCTGAAGCGTGATACTACAAAAGTTGCTCTAAGGTTTGTTTCCTCATGCTCAGTATTTAAAATAAAATAGTATTTAAAATAAAATATTTCCTTGCTTGTTGCCTGTTTCTTTTTGATGTATGGCTGATCACCAGCCCTTCAAACATGATCACTTCCAGGGTAGCATTTGAACGGAGTTTTCATTTAGTTTGCAAGCACGCATACTTCATTAAAGGCTACTTACTGCAGGTAGTTTTGGTAGCAGATATGCTTGGCTCTTGCTGGGACTACACAGAGTTTGCTGTGACGTGCAGATGTGGAATTAGCCCCGGGATTATCCAGCACGGCGAGCTGCACCAACGCGTGAAAGGAGCCTTTTTCCCTGCGCGAAGCGGTGCTCGGTAGAGGGCGTTTGTGAGGTGCGTGGGGGTCCTCGCTCCGCGCGGGCTGGTGCTGCCTCCCGACGTTTGGGAGTTCCTGATGAAGCACGTTTGCCTCCCAGGTTTCCAAGTGGTTGCAGCCCCGGCCCTGCGGGGTTGCACTCCCGGATACGCTCTGTCTGCGCTGGCTGATTTCAGCCTATGCACCGTTTCTTTCCCACTAGGGAGACTTACCTGTGGTGCTCGCTCGCTCTCTCCTTTGCTCTTGTGCTAAGTACTGTCACAGCTGCATGACGAGGTTGTCTCTAGGCTATAATCTGAAATAACATCCAAATAGTCGGAGGGATTCTTCTGTTTGAAAAGAGAATGATGAACAGTTTGTATGCGGGGATCTGAGTTCCAGCTGGTTTATGTCAGGGTCTGGGCATCTTTTCCCTCTCCTTTTTGCCTCTGCAGGAAATTCTATTTGTGCTGCTTGAGTGTATTCCCTTGTCTTTACACAGACATCCCTTGAATGACAGTAGAAGCATAATCTAACTTTCTGTTTCCTTTGAGCTGGAGACACTCACAGTCTCCAACCCTTTCTGTTCAGGGTTCTGAAAGTATAGAGTAGATAAAATCAAGTAATGACAAAAATCAGGAACATAAATTCCCACTGAATATGTTCCTAATTCCTCAACCTTAGGAATTCCATCCTTCGGACTAAAGGACAGGTAAAAATTATCAAGATAGAAGAAAATCTCCTGGAGCACAGCAATAGGAGTAGTGATGTTGTGCAACAAAAAGCAAGGGGTCTTACCTCTCTCTATGCAAACTGCAAGAAATTTATGCCAATAGAAGCTTTTAAAGTGTTCTGCTGATATTCATGCAAAAAGACTCAGCTTCTTGATGTCTCAGGTAAATCAATATTAAAGACATGTTGACTTTAAACTATTCTCCCAACAGGGATCATATTGATTGTTCACATATAAACCCATTTTCAAATAAATTAGTGAAAGAACCATACTCTGAGGTCACAGTGTTAAAGACATATATTGGATGCAACCAATGGGAGCCAAAAAGTCTGATTCAGACTCTTTGCAGAAACCTGAATATTGATGGTCTTAGAAAAGTTCATGCACATGCAGCAGAGTAGAGTGTACCAGCAATTGTGATAAATATCCGAGGTGACAGTAAGGCTGCCTCAGAGGCAGGGTAGTTGAATTTAACACCGTGTGGAGGAAACTTGATCTATAACAAGAATCACTTTCAGAGGATCTCTGTGACAATTCCTATGAGTTGCCTAGTGGTAAAGGTGAAGTCTCTAGCCTGATCGTTTCTGAGGCCTAGCACTGGCTGGATTTTCTAATTAATCAGCATTATATGAATCAGTAGTTTACACAACTTTAAGACATTTATTTATTTAGAGAAGTGAGAAGGATCACAAAGATCAATCGAGAGATACAGAGAGGTGTAAGTTTTAAGAAGCAGTAATACTTTTTGGTTGATAATCCTAATAAAAGGTTATTTAAGATAAATTGCTGATGTCTTTTAAATTTAATTCCTACACTGGACAGTGTGCCATGGATAGGCTATGTAATACTGCACACTTGTCACGCTTTGCTTATGGTATTTCAGTGGTCAGACAGACTCTTCCTCCCACTTCAGCAAGTCTCCGTGCATTCATTTGCTTTTCTCACCCACAGGGCTTCAAGAGATCTGTTTTAACAGTAGGAACAAGCAGGTTCACTGCAAGCTCATACAGCCTCCCTTTTGAGAAGGGGAAGAGGAAGAATCAGTCTGCAGAGAATGTTGCTGGCAAATGCTGTTATCCCTCTGCCTTAGCTCTTTAGCTTGAAACTCCAGTAGGTCTGCCCCTCTTGCAGCACATTTGCACTGCTACCTACTTTCATGGCTTCTGCTGGAAACAGATGGAGCTGTTTGGAAAGCCTACACACGTGCAGAAGTAAAGGAGGTTACCTCACTGAAAAGCAAGAAACACTAGAGACAAATGCTACACTTCAAAGAGGCAAACAACGTTTATTCTCCAATGTGTTATACCATTTGCACAGTAAGTCATAAATACTTATGGATGGATAAAATACATCACCTGTCCCAATTTCCATAGTCGAGACTTAACGTGAGATGCAACTTCGCGAATCACACCCCAAAACTTTAAAGGCAGCTGATGTCTTTGAGTAGGATCTATTCAGAACCTACAGCTGGATGACAGGAATAAAATCTCTTCATCTCCAAGTCCCTCGCTCCCCGTCACCGTGTATTTCAAGGCGCCGTGGTTTCACCTGGAAGACGGCTTTCCCGGAGACGAGCCCGCCTTCCCCCCGACGTGGCGGACAGCTCTCCGGTTTGCCGAGCG
>NW_010517712.1:0-1298 GCF_000687285.1 Phaethon lepturus
TGTGCCGGAGCGTCAGGTATACTGAAATTTCTGGGAGCTGCTGCAGAGTAATTGGAGCCAACACGCTGCTTCCATTTTTCAAACCTGAGAGCCATGAAGGAAAGATTTTTCATTTTGGGAGTTAGTCCTCTCTTCTGGCTGTGACAGCCGCCTGTATCTACATTCAAAGCTCCGGAAAAGTTTTGGGACTCTGTGTGGCCTTGGTAAACAGCATCTCGTTCCTGCTGGGATGCAGGCGAAGCTAGTGACTGGTTACCCCGTGGGGAAAGAAAAAGCAACCCTGAACTCGAGTCAAAGAACAGCACAGACCTCAGGGATGTGCCAGCCCCAGCTGAACCAGCAGCCGCCTCCCTCCCTGTCAGATCACCCCAAAAAACCACGGGGAGGCCCGTTCCCCCCACCTCACAAGCTCTCCCAGCGGCAAGCTCGTCTTTCTGAACCCCAGGGACCTGGGCGGTTGGTTGCACATTTCTAAATCTACCCATTTACCAAACCTTCCCGTCCCAGCCCTCGTCGCCAGCGGGAGGGCTTTCCCCATGGCCACCCCGTGCCGCGGGGCCGACCACCCTCGGGTAGCACCACCGGAATGGGCTGCGTGGTCCCAGCTGGATAAAACGCCCGAGCGCGGCCAGTGCAAAAAGAAGGATCCCTTTTCCTGCCATCATTTACAGTAGTCCTTCGGGCAAGCAGGTTCCAGCTGATGAAATTCAATCCGGGCGAGGCTCGGGAGGCGGGGAGCCGCCGCGCTCCCCCAGCACGGACGGTGCCTTCATCCCAGTCCGTGCTTCCAGCCTGGCTTCCCCGAGCGACCGCACGTCAGGGCTTTGCAACGCACTCCGTGGAAAAACCCGTGCCAAGAAAATCCCTTCTCCCGGCTTTTCGCAGCAAAGGAAGCCTCCGACAGGGATCGCCGAGAGGAAAGTCACTTCGTTTGCAAACCGGAGAGCCAAATTTGATAGACATCAAAATTCGAGGTAAGTCAAGGAGCGATGGAGCGCTGCCAGTTCCCCAAATGAATATTCATGGCCAACGTTCACCCAGCTCCGAGCTGAAGGGAAACCGGCGGCAGAAAGGCTGCCCCTGGGAAAGGGGAGGAGAGGGATCAGGCTTATTTCATCATTTTTATTGAGTGCAATTTTCCCTTTAGTACAATATTCTCTGAAAGTTACTGTTACAAACCGACAATTTCAACACAATCAACAAATTGGGGAAGGGGCGGGGATGAGGGCAAAAAAAATTACAAGGGGTGAACTCTTTTACAGACATCTCACGGGTTATGTACAGGACAGGGAACGGCC
>NW_010517713.1:0-223 GCF_000687285.1 Phaethon lepturus
TTGCTGATGGAGCCGCGGTGGCTGAATTTCGTAGGGGCGTCGAGCTCCCGGCTGCTTTCTTCGTGCAGGCCACACACAGGCCGCAGAAACAGGTTTTCCTCCCAGGCCGACTCTTGGGCTCAGTGCTGCTGCAGAGCTCGGCCCCTGTGTTTGGGTTCTGGCAACCAAAGCGTCCGCCGCGGCACTCGTTCCCGCTCTCCGCGTGGGCTGCAGAGGCGGGTGG
>NW_010517714.1:0-1315 GCF_000687285.1 Phaethon lepturus
TTGTAGACAGGCATCACATTGGCAAGCCTAAAGTAGTAAGTAAGTAGTAAGTAAGTTTCCCTTACTACTGATTTACCAAAATATCCAGTTGTGATATATTTAGGTCAGAGAAGTGTTGGCTTTCTGAATTTGTACTCTGTCATCCCCTTTCAGGTCCATATGGATTGATTTTTTTTCCAAGAGAAAAAAAAAAAGAAGAAAAAAAAAGAGAAAAAAAACACTAAGAAGGAAAAAAAACCCCCTTGTGTGGTGTTCTTTGTTGGGGGGGCGGTGTTGGTTGGTTGTTGTTTTGTGGTGGTTTGTTTCTGTGGTTTTTTTAATCTCTAAGGAATTACTTAACTTACCTTTTCTTGGTCTTTGTTCCCTAACATTCCTAGAATCCAATGTATTCCTCATATATTAAATAGCCATGTGAGAGCCTGTAAAACTGGAAGAAGATGAAAAATAAAGCAGCCAGGTCAGCGTCCCCTTCTCTACTGGGGAAAGCAGTAGAGCATCTCCATAGACCTTAAAGAAGTGCAGTGGTGGGACCAGAGCTTTGGTGTGTAAGAGGCTGCATACTGCTCAGAGCTGAGTTTGAATGACTCTGTGAGCATTATCCATACAGTAGTAACCTTTGGCTATTCTTGTTATGAATAGCCACATTTTCTATGTAACTGTTCTTATATCAACTGTTGTTATGTATGAGATAGAGATAAGTCAAGTAACTCATGAATATTTCAATAATCCCTTCTCTGACATTGTACAGGTATGTGAAAACATGCATTTAATTATACAATTATAGCAAAGACCTGAGTATAGCAAAGACCTGAGTGGTTTGTCAGTTTGCTAGGGACACATTTTATTATGCTTTGCCCTTTGCGTTGCTTTTCCCTGGCTTATATGATGCTGTGATATTTTTAAAGACTCTCAGGCAGCACTGACAACAGGAGGGGCACTCAGTGGCATATATTAATAATGCACCACTACATTAGGTAGGAGGCCTCTATTAAATATCTTATAATTTAAACTAAATAGCTCTCTGAGCTTTGAATTAGAGGGTTCTGCAGGTTCAGGTGCTTACTGGGAAAATCAGTGTACGGGAGAAGCAATTTCAGCTGCGTGAACCCCATGGCGGGCAGCCAAGTCCTGGTAATTGTGGTGGGCTGACCCTTTCTGGACCCCAGCTGCCCACCAAAGCTGCTCTATCGCTCCTCTCAGCTGGACAGGGGAGAGAAGATATATCGAAAGGCTCATGGGTCGAGATAAGGACAGAGAGAGATCAGTCACCAATTACTGTCACGCGTAAAACAGACTCGACTTGGGGAAATTAGTT
>NW_010517715.1:0-230 GCF_000687285.1 Phaethon lepturus
CCCTCTGCCGCCGCAGAGCGCGTCTGCTTCACGTGGCCCCTTATCCGGCCAGCCCCAGCTCTGCTCCGCGGTTACCTCCAGGGCATGGTATATGGCTCGTCGGTAGGAGACCAGCTTGTTAAACGTGGAAGAATTGAAATGCTGCCTAAAGGCCATCAGTCCCACCAGCTTGTCTGCAGAAACCTGGGAGAGAGCGACAAAAGCTTACCAGCGGGCACAGGCATGCCTGG
>NW_010517716.1:0-219 GCF_000687285.1 Phaethon lepturus
TAACTTCTCCGCTAGCGAGCTTTAAAGCGCAGAAGCTGCTCGTTTCTCCGTCCCACCCGCTCTTCTCGGCCCTTAGTGTCACACCTCCTGGCTGTCCCCTGCCCTCCTACATTTTTACTTACCTTAAATCCCCCTTTTATACGGATGCACCGATGGCCCCGGCCGCCCGCCCGTGGCCCCGCGTCCGGGTGCAAGCGGGTCGTGGGAAAAGCCGGGCAC
>NW_010517716.1:321-700 GCF_000687285.1 Phaethon lepturus
GGTCACCGCCCGGCACCCACGTGGCATCAGCCCCGCGTCTCCGTCAGGCAAGCAATTAAATCACGTGGAGTTCACCCGTACTTTAAAATAAGCTTTATTTAGATCTTTTATAATTTTATATTTGCATCCATGCCTTCAAGGATTCTCCCCCACTCACGTGGGGAAAAGTTAAATCTAATGTTACCCATAATTCATATGCTATTTATCGA
Organism: Phaethon lepturus; assembly: GCF_000687285.1. Lineage (NCBI taxonomy): Eukaryota > Metazoa > Chordata > Aves > Phaethontiformes > Phaethontidae > Phaethon > Phaethon lepturus. Next base: position 531 of record NW_010517716.1, read on the forward strand.
AGTTCTCTTTTAAATAAATCATCCTCTTAGTAATTTTTAGAATTATTTCCTAATTTACAAAACAGCTGAAATGCAAAGGAAACTACTCGGTAACAAGGAGATTGCTCATCTGTTCCGTTGGTTTATAGTTTAAATTATAAAAACGCAAGGAGAACAAAAAAAAAAAAAAC
>NW_010517716.1:808-1072 GCF_000687285.1 Phaethon lepturus
CCCGTTAGCAGGAACACGCAGCGCGAGGGCATCGGCGGTTTAGTTCGGCGATTTAAGACAAAATACCCCTTTTTCAACCAGGGCGCGCAGATCGGAATTAAGAAAAATAATACACTATGATAGCATCATTAAATAAATCTTAATACATTTTTTTTTTAAGAGCTTAAAATTATATCGTAAGCATTAAAGCATAAGGTACTTATCTTGGCGTAAGCAGAGCGCGGTGCGTGTTAGCGGAGGGGGGAAGCGGCCGCCGCGCCGGGG
>NW_010517717.1:0-12102 GCF_000687285.1 Phaethon lepturus
TAACGCCATTCACCATAACTCTCTGGGCTCGTCCATCCAGCCAGTAAGCCAGTAACCCCTCTTCTGGGGTCCATGTCTCAAATACAAATTACTCAGTGTTCTGATCAACATACAGGCAGTAACCAACAGAATACCACACACAGAATTAACAGATCGGTGTGCCTACTTGTACAAATCCAGTCAGCGCATACCCCAAACTGCCCGTGATGCACAGCCGGAGCTCAGGGTAGCACGCGGATTGCTGTGAGAGCACTTGTGGTGCTAACCTCATCAAATGGGGACATTCTTCCAGGGAGGTGGATCATACCTGTGAGTTGCTCATCCATAAAAGAAGGGGGGGGAGGAAGATACTCAAAGTTGATTGGAAAGTGATAAAGATATCAGTACTGGAAGGAAAACCAAACACTGCTGTCCCCAAACCAACCAACCAAAAAACCCTGCCCCTGAAATTGTTTCCTCCCAGAGCCAGACCTTCTTTTGGCCTGTGAATAAATCTGTGAGTCCATCACATTTATTGGCATGTACACATTTCACATTGAATGGAAGCAGGCCGTATCAGAGTAATGAAGGGGAAAGCTAATGGTAGATCTGTACAGCTCTCTTAATAATGGCTTGTTATAATACAGCCATCAAAATACAACAGTCTTACATACAAATCTCAGGCTGGACTATTTCATCTTGTGCATCAGATGTTTTCAAAATATATTTGCCATGAGAACAAATGATTGCTGCACACCAGGAATAAGAAAAAAAAAAGCTCTAACATGTACCAATAATTTCAAAGATTCTAATAATTAGAATTCATAACTAAGTTGTATATTAAAAAATGAGTTAGTGTAACAAAGGGTACTATATTTCAGAGTATCACCTTTCTATATCAACATGGTATCTAGAAGCTCTTTTTCCTCTCAGTTTGCTTCCTGTGTTGCATCTCAAGAGGAAGCTCTACCTCATCTCTTTTTGGACCAGAGGCTCTGAAGGGAAGGAGGAGTATTTGGGGACCCTCAAACCAGAGCAGAGGGAGAAGCAGCTGGTTAAGGTAACACAACCTGATTGAAAGTTGTGCAGTTTAAAACCATGCAAAGAGCTGACCTGAGAAATTTGTGTGAAACAGCCCTGTATCATTAGAGGTATTGGATGATCTAGTGACACATTCCCATTCTGAGCCCTTTAATCAATGAAAAATTATGAGTCACAGGAAGAGAAGAAGGTGTATTTGTGGTAGAAGCAAAAATGTCTGAAGCTCACTGAATAAATGCTGAGCATTTGACAGATGTGACTGAAGCACAGGAACCTGCAAGTTCTAAATCTCTTACAAAGGCTGTCATCTTAGGGACAACATTGTTCAAAACAGCTGGCAAAAAGAGGCTGTAAAAAAAATCTGCCTAGAAACAACTAGTTATTTTCATCCGCTCCAGGAGAATGAGGAAGAGCGTTGCATTTTCTGTTTGGTAAACTGATGACTGCTGACAAATAGTATTACCTCTGAAATAGCAAACTCAGCCTGTGCCATCCCTTTGAAGGACACATGTTGAAATGCAAGGTGATTAGTTCCAGATAATCTAGTGCACTGGTTGATGTCAGTACCTTCAGTTTGTCATAGAAACTTGCTGGGAGGAGGACTTTGAGATTTTAAAAAAACAACCCAAAGACAAAACACCAATACCAGAAACTCAGCATAGTGTTCTGATGAAATTAAAACTGTCCTCAATGCCTGTGTTCTTCATTTAATTGATCATGGGACACGTGGAATGCAGCAGAGCCTGGAGTTCCATGCATCCACAAACCTGTGCCAGGCAATGGCAGATGAAAGCAACAGCACACAGTACTTGTTGTGAATAATTGTTTTTCAAAAATAAATCACAAACACACCTGACTTTACAGTTCGGGAGGTGATTTGATAGTCTGTAACTCAGTCACAAACTGTGTGGTGGGTGTGTGGCAGGTGATGAAGGTGATAGGGTTTATGGCAGTTTCTGTAGGTACCTGGGTGCAGGGGAGGTGAGGGAGCGTGACGGTGCAGTAGCACAGGCTTCTGCGCGTGTTAACAGGAGTCTCGGAAGGTTGGTTTGCTTGTGAATGTTAAATGTCTGTGGTTTTGCAACTGTGCTGCGATTGTTACTCATCCATGTCAGTATATTATGCAATATCTTTATTGTGCTGTATAGGCTTGGCTGTTGCTTTATTTATGGCATTATATCTATTAGAAATCCTGGATTGTGTGGCCGATGTAGCTTGTTTAAATTAGGCTGTCACTGGACTGACAGGAGCATCATTAACAGCCCCTTCCCTCCATCCCTCTGAGCACTATAAAAATGAGGCATGGGCATCTTTGTTACTAGTTCATGGCTGCTACGATAGGGAAGCTGCACATGCCTTCACCTGGCTTTATGGTATGGGAAATTATTTCCTCTTCCTCCGTTCGTCTTTTATTCTCACACCTGGATCGTGAAAAGAAGCACCAGAGTGAGAGCTTTGAGAACATGGCCGCGCCTGGCGCTGTCGGGAATGTTGCGTGCTTCCCTGCGACTGTGAAGCCCAGGGAGTTTGCTGCTGCAGACCTCTGTGGCTGGCAGAGTTTTGCCCCCAGTTTCTACAGGTGTGTAGTAGGGGATGGGAGGAGGAGGGAGGTGATTGGAAGCGGATGGATGGGAAGAAACATCTAATTCTAGTGCTAGTGGTTCTTACAGAGCAGTCTGTGTAGCTGCAGAGAAGAGCGCAGGGCAGTGCAGGAATTGGTCTGAACCCTGTGAACTGTTCGTTATGCCTTCGTCCCATGGGCTGGGGTACCCTCCTCATCTTCCTCCTTGGAGCTGGGCATTATTGCAGATGAGCTGTCTCTGTCCTCATCGGAGCCAAGGAGCAAAAGTAGCTGTGGATGCCAGAAGCCTCTGTTTCTTGTTCCAAATAGCAATGGGCTGTGAAAATTAACTTGAAAAAAAATCTGTCTCCATCCTAGAAACATGTACACATCTGGACGAGTAGTTATGAAGATTAATGTAATGCGCAGGGTCAGAATTCCCACTGACATTTACTCAGTTTGTCCAAACAAGTTAGTGGAAACCTCCTGTGAATATGAACTGCACTTCTGCAGTGCTGCACAGGCGTTTAACATCTTGGATGCCAGTTTCCTTGCAGACACATCTGTAAGACTTAGTCTTTAAGTGCTGTAAAATATGATATTGGGAACAGAAAAATCATATAGAGACAGTGTGTAAATTTTAAGACTTAAGTACAGGCAAAAATAAGCAAAAATGAAGTTATTCCTATCTCATGACCATACTTGGACCTAAAATCAGTCCTAATATAGCCAGATTTTCAAGGAAGACTGGAAATGCATGTCAGCCAGACTTGAGCAAACCATTTTTCTGCATTAATGATTGATGCTTAAAATAATGCTGAGATGCAACGGTAGCTATAAGTTCTGCAGAAAGGATATAGCATCTTAAAGCCTGGACATTGGCTATGCTAGCCTAGCATAAAGGACTGGTGTCTGATGCTGAATGGTAACCATTCTGACCGAAAGCTGGCTGTACTTTAGTTGAGATGCTTGCTAAGGTGCTCTTGGATTCTTTGGAATGATGAATGTTATATAAAAACAAGCTATTATTTGGGTCCTGTGGGCAGCTAACATGTGCATTGATCTCAGCATGCAGATTTGGACTCAGCTGTTGTAAGGATAGCGTTTGATTTGGAAAGAATATTATATTTGCTATACTGTAAAATCAAGAAAAACACTTCAGCATCTAACTCCCAGTCCTTCCCAACTTCGAGAATATTGTTGTTATTATTAGAACAGTATGAGCTGTGTAACACAGACTTAAATGAGTGTAAAGGTGCTATGGACTAATGTGCTTTTTTCCATGTGGGAAGAAACTGTATTGTCAGAGAGTATCTTCCTACTGGTGTAATTCCAGGCACATTGCTGTTTTCAACAGTGTAATAATGATAATTGATGTTTTAAAACAGACGAGGTCAATTTATTTGGCAGCCAGCTCAGCCATATGAAGGTTTGACACAAAATAGGGCAAAAATATCATGTCCTGCTCCCAGGTCTGACAGCAGCTTAGGTACAGCATTGAAATACAGTGCTGTTTAGTCACCTCCTTTGTCACAAGGTCTGTTAATTATGTTCTCTAACCAGGTGCACCACGTAAGACAGCATCACCAAATTGTGAAATTCTCAAATTGTGGGTTTTGCCAGGACGAGTTAATCATCCAATTTGCTATGGTCATTATTCCAACTTTTTTTCTTAAGAGGATGTGTGCTGGCTCACAGTGTGAAGGCAAGATGATCGTTTAGGGTATATTAATGTCTGTAAGAAATATAGGTCCCAGTTTACCAGTTGTTCTGCCAGTGTTGAATGCTGAATCTCCGACAGGAATGTTGAGGGAGCCTTTTCTCGATGTGGCGCAGAGCCGAGGGAAGATAACCTGCCTTTTTCCATGTTCAGCATTTCCCACCCTGTGCGAACCAAAACGGTGCAGATGTAACTACTGGCTCTGCAATGTTAACAGGAAGATAAGGCGGTAACAACTCAATTGTATCCCAAAATGATATAAACCAGGAGCAGATCTTACCATTTGCAGGTGGCCCCCGATCAGAGGGGGACTCAAGGTGAGAATATCTGCAGAGCTCTAACCCAGAGATCAGCAATGATTAATAATAGTAAATCCTGCAAATCAGATGAGGATGGTATTCAGTATAGTTCTGGGTATGCACACTATACATTTAATTTACAATGTTCGTAATACATCTTTGAAATGAAATTATTTTCTGTTCTCTGTCCAAGAAATCAACATACATTTATGTATTTTTTGCACTTTTATGTTCAGGAGGGGAAGTGAGTACCCTGCTTTTGTAAGTGAAGATTACTTCATCCACAGCATTTTGGCTAGTAAAAATAGATTTATTCTATTTTTGCATGTTAATTTGATTCAGTGCTGAAATCATTGAAGTAAATGCAGCAGCCCCAGTTGAATTCAGTTTAGGATCATGTTCTGAATGATGATGAAAGAGAAGAAATGTTACACTACACTAAATAAAAGTGGTGTAAGTGTATTGAATGCTGAAGTTGGTCGTTTGATTTGTAAGCATATAAAATAGCCTGCCAGTTTCTTCAACTAAGTACATAAATTACTTAAATCTTGGTTATGTGTTCTCTGTGTTTGCTGTTATCATTGGAAGCAGTTTTATCAGACTTCAGTCCCCATGGTACTTCAGAAAGTTGTAGGAATGCAAAGCTATCTGAAGGTCATTTGCAATCTTAGTTCCAGAAATTACTAGCTCCTGTCAGCTATTATAATAGTGTTGATATGTATCATAATAGTTTCACAGTGAAATGGGAGCTGTATTGGAGGTATCCTGAAACAGAAGCAAAAAATGTGGTTTTCATGCATAGGCAGAAAGACGTTTCACTGTCTGCTCCGAACACGATCTCTCTATTACAACGAGACGCCACGACTCCTTTATGATGGAGGCTGCTGACAGTAAGACGGGCACTTGAAAATTTGTCTTCAGCAAGGATTTCACAGTCAACTGGCAGATGCCCAGAGGTGGTCTGCTGGGGCCACAGAGTAGGCACACTGAAATAGCCTTTGGTTTGTGCCAATTCACTTCGTGGCAGTGGAACAAGATTCCCCAGAGAGGCTGTTCAGCCACCACCGGGAGATTTTCAAGACCAGGCTGGTTAAAGCTCTGAGCAAGTTGGTCTGATCTCATAGGTGACCTGCTTTGAGCAGGAGGTTGGACTAGAGGACCTCCTGAGGTCCCTTCCAACCTGAATTGTCCTGTGCTGATCGCCTGAGTAGGCTCTGCTTTAAAATCGAGGGATTAACCAATCCTGGTACTTCTACTGCAAGAGTAGTTGGAAGAGGTTGTCAGAAGCCCCCTCTGACCTTTGAGTCAACACAAAATTACTTGTACTGACACCAGCGGAGTTCATCCTGGGTACACATCCATGTCATGGGTATTTTATAGTTCTGTTTAAACTACTGAAAGCCTCAGCTTTGGGGTCTCAGCCCTTGTAGGAACAGTGTGTTACCATGTCGTTGGAATTGTGCTGTCCCAGTAGCGGAGGGGATAGCTTAGGTCTGCTTACCGCCAGCCACTCTGCTTTGTAAGCTGTGCACAGCAATGCACATCTGCAGTTCACAAGTTCTCCAGTGAGAGACAAAAATGTTCAATTGTTGCCCTTTTCCATCACACACCCTTTGAACTTAGTGTGTATTGACAGTAAACAATTGAAGAGCAGAGAGCAGGTACCCATAAATCTGTGTGTGTAGGGCACTTCTAAGTAATCATTAATGATTTTTGTCACATAATTATATTTTGTTACTTGGGATGTGGGCAATAAACTACAAATGCAACTTAGGACAGTTTCTGTGTAAATGAATAGATCTGGCTTGCTCCAAACTTGCCTTTTTTTAAGTGGCTTACTAGGAAACACAAACACACTTCTTGCTTACAGTTGTATCCTGGAAATGAATTGGAGGATTTCAGATCAGTTCCTAATTGCTCAAGGAATAGTTGAGTTCCTGAACATGGTAATTAAAAGCATAGTCTTGCACTGCTTGTTTGGTGGTGTTAAGAAAAGTGTGTAATGGCCAGGGATTCTCCTTGAGAAATTCTAAATTTAATTTCTGATGGGTCAGACTGTAGCCAAAACTGGTGACACACCCTTTGATCCAAAGTCTGGATTGCTTTGATGGAGAGGTTTTGATAGGCTTTGAATCAGTTTGTTCTCCTAAAATTTTATTCTGTCACACCTTAAGCAATGTCTTAGCAATACCTTATTGCAAGGAACTCAAAAGGAATATTGATGCTTGGCTCTGTCAAGGATGTCTTGTGTTCCAAGGCACTGACTTACACACATTGCTGCATACCAGTGCCCCACGTTATATGCAGGTGGTGGTGACGGGGGAATCAAAGCTACAATTAGTGCTGTAGGAACAGCTGGACCTCATAAGATCTCCAAAAGAAGATTCTTCTTAACTCAAATATACCCTTGGAGAGCTGTACATGCATAGCTGTGACGATTTTGGAAACAATGTGGTGCAATGACAGGGAGATGACTGGTAAATATTAATTGGGAGAGTGGCCCATGCCAAGAAATTCCTTGCGATCATGTTACCTTCTCTTCATGCAAAATATTTACTGAGTTAGAGCAAAATACCGCGGTTTAATTTACCGTAACTGTGGCCATTATACAATAACTTCAAGAGAAGACATAGCTGCCTGGCAGCCCTTGGGCATGCTGTTGTGTTGCCTGAGTGACAGCGAGGTGGTCAACACATATCACCTCTGGCTGAGGACCTGCTTTAATTCAGATTTCTACCTTTCGTTCCCAAATGTACTTTGATTTTGAAATTTTAAAACCTCTCTGTTTAAAATGTCCCTATTTTCAGTTGTCAAAATTCTGAATTCAGTTGAAAGCACCAATATTTGAAAATCTGCGAAGTACATCTAATTGAAACACATTTGACATTATCTATCGCTCATGTAGACTGATGTTGATCAGTATCAGCATTTTTAGCAACTGCTCTGACTTTCTAGTCCTTTTTAAACTTCAAAATTTAAAATATAAGCCTCATGTTAATAAAAAAGTTAAATAGATGCACATCATAGTCACTAGAAGTTTTAAATTTGAAGATGTTTGGTGCAACTAGGAAAACACTTGCCATTATTAAGTACCTTCCAGATAAACCCAGAGATTCCTCCATAAACACAAAAAGCCTCAGCTATGTCATTTGTAAAGTCCTTGTCTTTTCCAAGGTATGACAGCCAGTATGTGATTGAAGCCCAAGAACTGCTGAAATCTGAGGTGGGCACATAGGGGCAGTCTGTGGAGCATGGTGGTCACCCATGGGGGCCTCATGGTAGGGATCCAACTGGGGGGGTGCTACTCTCATGAGGTGGTTCAAGTTCTCCTTGAAAATAACATGAAGAATGATAGCTGGATCCCTGGATCATGGTTTGTCTAACAGTCCCTGACAGTGTAAAAATACTTCTGTTTCAAGTTAATTGGAACAAATTATTTTGAAGTTGAAGATGAAATTAGGATTAGAAGAAATACTAGAAAAAGGAAGATGCTGGAAAAACACCACTCATCTCTTTTGTTAATGCTTCGTGCCTAGAGATTTACGGGGAAACTTGCTGCCATGCTGCAAGCATGGGCAGTGTGTGTACTGAGTAGTCACAAACTTGCACATCAGCATTACTTAACCTCCAGGCAACATGCGGTCAGTTTTCATTTTCGCTCTGAAAATTGTTTCCATTTAACACCCTTAAGCAGCTCTATGAATTACAGTGCAATAGAAAATGACCCTCAAATTGGCCTGCCCGATTATTCACTCCAATCGCTCCCAGCCTGGTGTGGCAACGTGCTTTTAATGTGGCTGCCCATATGCCCCGCACATGCCTGCGCTCTGGCTCCCGGCAGGGTATGTTGTGATCCGCTGGCCTGTGCCAACTCACATATCTAAACGTTTTCATAAGGGGAACCCCTTTGTGTTAGTCATCTGGTTGTCAAACAAGACCTGGCTGCGATCCTGGACCTGGCACTAGATGAAATGTGTGCACTTTAAACATTTCATACTTAAACTGATGGGAATGGGCAATTCCTCAGTAGGTTTTCTCAAGGTTTTTAAACAATAAATGTCAACCGAAGGGCAGAGCGAGACAGATTTCAGATTAAAGGGACAGGGTTTGCTTAACATGTATAAATCCCTTAGTCCCAGCCTCCTTCATGTTTCTTTAAAACAATGAACAAGGAAAGGCTATGTCGGACGCAACAGGCACTTTTGTCAACATGACTTTTTCCTTTAGTAGCGTGGTAGAAAGATTTCAAAAATAGATTTTTCTGATGAATTCATGACTTGCCCTCCCATAGAGAATCTAGTATTCTTTCAAGCAAAGCTAAAGATTTGTGTTAGAAGTCTAATAATGCCAGTGAGAAGAACCTTTCATCCCCAAGATAACTAGAATACTCCTTTGTTTATTTTTCACCTTTAATTGCTTTTCCTGTCTTGGTTTAATCTGTGGTGCTGAAACTTGTCAACACTTACAGCCTTTAGTTTAGGATAGATGTCTTGGGAGCATGAAGAAAAGCAATTTTCATGTAGTGTCTCCCTGTCATGACTGCTGCCTGAAGCCCACTGACTTTTCTTTCAAAAGACCCGATTCTGTGCCCGTATAAATGGAACAAAACTTAATCAGAGTCAGTAGTTTTATATTCCTTAATACCAGGGACGAGGCCTCTTTCTTTAAGCCTGATGTCCTGCCACTTAAAATAAAAGCTTCTAATTTCTGTTGTCTCCCACTTTCCAAAGAAAAAAGGTCTCATAAAGAATGATCATCTCAGAATACTTGTCTTGATTTTGACTTAGTGAAATTTTAAAACTATTTAAAATGTAAATTTCAAAGTTCACAGATGAAGTGAGGAATCGTTCCGAATAAGAAAATGAACCTTCTATTTGGAAAATTAATTCTCAGAAACAGAAATTGCCCATACTACTTTTTCCGAGTACTGTGATGTCTTGAAATGTCCTGCAAATGCTTTCTGTTGGTGTAAGCTGGCACTTCCCCACAGCAGAGACATTTCTCAGAAGGCTTCCAAGAAGTAACAAACCACTGAGCCTTGCTGTACCATTGTAGAGCCAGCTTCGCTCAGCCAGAGTGTGACTTTCTGGGCTTACATTTTTTCATGCTTTGGTTTCTTCTCTTGTCCTTCACCTGTCTTGTCAGCTTGGGTGCAAGCTCATGGGCTTGCAGACTCTTCTTTACTGGGTAGTTATGCCCATTAGTTTTTTTCTAGTGGAAACAATGGTTATGCTCTCATGTTGTCCAGGTGAAGGGGGGATGCTCTCGGGCAACTTTTGAAACTTTTGGCCAGTTTCAGCCAGGTTTGAAAGAGAAGGACGGTCACTGCTTTCTCTTGAGACCAAGTAGGGCAAGACCCAGCCAGTGCTGCAGCTGTAGGAACGTTAGAGCTTGCAGTCGTGGGCATTATTTTCTTGCAGAGAGCAGGAAATCCGGGCAGGAGGAGATTGCCCCAGCTGCAAGAAGAGCTTTGACGAAGGTTTGCAGTTACTGTCAAGTTAGAAGAGTACAGCAAAGCCATGTGCCTGTCTCTGTGTGTGTTCCAAAAACCACATAACAAACCCAGCAGGAAAGCAAGAATATGACAATGGAAACCATATAGTAATAATTAAATGTCTGTCCAGCATAGGTTGGATATCGCCTCGTGTTCAGCGCTGTGTGGCCTTGGCGTGGGAGCCTGGGCATGTAGGTGAAGCAGTAGAGAGCAGAGATTGATGGGCTGCGTCTGCAGGGAAACGGGGAACACAGATCTGCACAAACCCCCAGGAACAGGGCTGTGGGCTGGGCTGGGAGGAGGGTTTCGTACCTCTCTGTCCCCTTCTTAGAAGTTTCCTGGTAACTTGCAGTGTGGATATTTCATCTTTGTGTCATATGCATTTTCGAAAATGGCTGCTATAGATTGCAGAGAGCTCAGCTCAATATCACCAAATAATGCTCAAGTCAGTCACAAGTTTTTTCAGGATTTATGTCTACATCTTTTCCTTGCATTTTTTGTCTTTTCACTGACAGTGAATCATGCCAATTTATTGATGTTGATCAAAGCCACAAGAAGTTTTTTTCTGTTTGCAGGCAGTTTTAGACAGTAAGGAAGTCAGTGTCCGTAGCCAAACAGTATACCAGCAGGTTGCAGGAACTGCAGTGTGGCTCATGTATGGAGGCACCACAAAAGTTAAATGAATTTTTCAAAAGCCCAAATGATACAAAAGTCTTATTCATCAATATTAATGTAAACCTGTCCTGGCTTAGAAGATGCAACAGTGGCTCAGTGATGGCCTTTTGTTTTCCCCAGTACCTCCAGTTAATGTCATCTACAGATGTAATTGGACTTACATTATCATCATCCAGCCATGGATGGTCCAAGCTGGTTGCTAATTCATATCTGCTGCTGAGTAGCCTTCTAAAGTGAGCACTGCTGGCAGCTGCTTTTCCGCTATTTGCGGCTAGAAAAACTGCAGAGAAGTGATTCTTCAAGTAATTACTTAGATGAACCCATTCAATCAGTTGGACCTGTTCTTTGATAACTCTAATTAAAAACTGATGTTTTATTCCCTCCCAATAAGCCAGACCAGACCTGCTTAACTTCTGGTGGAACACATGTCTAGGTGGCCCAGAGGGAGTAAAAGGGAATAGAGAACTTAATCACATTTTATTGAATGAGAGAAGAGTTCAAGATAATCTCTTTTACTGAGAGGGGGTATCTTCTTCCTGCACCACAATCTTTTTTTATTTCTTTGCCTGTTGTAGTGCCTGCTAATCAGGATGCTTTAAAATTAAGAAAGAGAAGACAGCAAGAGGTACAAGAAGGTAAAACTGAATTAAAGGCAGGAGAGTGCCATGGGGGTGTGGATAGTGAAACAGGCTATGTGCTGAGCACACTAGTAGGGACACATCTGGAACAATGCCTGAGAGTAGTCAAACTATCTTTCCATATCTGGTTGCCTATTCCCCTGTTACTTTTCCCCGGTATTGCATGCAGCATGGTCTCTCCCCCAGTGTTAAAGATCACAATGATGTGCTGTGCAGATAGCAAAGTACTCCGTGTATGGGAAATGGTACATAATTTTACTTACAGAACAAAGAGATGTCATATTTTTGAACACATCAAAGAAAATTTGTCCACTGGCATCTGTTCTGGAGATGAAGTATTGATACTTTAGGACTGCAGAATGTGCTCTGGGCCAGGAAACTAAAGGATCTGCGTTGTGAGGACTGTGTGCGCAAAACATGCTTGTGCCTATGTAGGATCATGGACTGTCAAGTTAAAAGTACATATAGATAGCTGTCATTCTTGTCTAGTTCTCGTCTAGAAGGACTTGAAGATTATATTCCCGTGATCATGCAGTTCTTATGACTGACCAGCAGTTCTTTATGTCAACACAGTGAGAGGAAAAAATAGGTACATGTGTATTTAAACCAAGACTTGCAAAAAACAGCATTATAAAGCTAGCTTTTAAGTTATCTGGGCTGGAGGATTGGGGGAACCTGTCGGTATGCAGCGGTTC
>NW_010517717.1:12125-21857 GCF_000687285.1 Phaethon lepturus
AGAAATTGCTGTAATCATGTAGTTGTCTGGCTGTTTAGCAATTTCACTGGAATATTTTCATTTGCAAATGTGAGGATAGTCATTGATCCTCTTGCTCTGCGCAAATATTGTTCAATATTCAATATCTTTATTGATGACCTGGATGTAGGAATCGAGTGCTCCCTCAGTAAGTTTGCAGGTGACACCAAGTTGGGTGGGAGTGTTGATCTGCTGGAGGGTAGGAGGGCTCTGCAGAAGGATCTGGATGGGTGGAGGCCAACTGTATGAGGTTTAATAAGGCCAAGTGAAGGGTCCTGCACTTCGGCCACAACAACCCCATGCAACGCTACAGGCTTGGGGAGGAGTGGCTGAAGAGCTGCCCAGCGGAAAAGGACCTGGGGGTGCTGGTTGACAGCCGGCTGAATATGAGCCGGCAGTGTGCCCAGGTGGCCAAGAAGGCCAGCAGCATCCTGGCCTCTCTCAGAAATAGTGTGGCCAGCAGGAGTAGGGCAGAGATCGTGCCTCTGTACTTGGCACTGGTGAGGCTGCACCTTGAATACCATGTTCAGTTTTGGGCCCCTCACTACAAGAAGGACGTTGAGGTGCTAGAGCGTGTGCAGAGAAGGGCCAACGAAGCTGGTGAGGGGTCTGGAGCACAAGTCTGATGAGGAGCGGCTGAGGGAACTGGGGTTGTTTAGTCTGGAGAAGAGGAGGCTAAAGGGGAGACCTTATCACTCTCTACAACTACCTGAAAGAGGGTTGTGGTGACATGGTTGTTGGTCCTTTCTCCCAACTGTGATAGGACGAGAGGAAATGGTCTCAGGTTGTGCCAGGGGAGGTTTAGATTGGACATTAGGTAAAAATTTCTTTACCGAGAGAGTGGTCAAGCATTGGAACAGGCTGCCCAGGGTGGTGTTGGAGTCACCATCTCTGGAAGTGTTCAGAAAACATGTGGATGTGGCGCTTCAGGACATGGTTTAGGGGACATAGTGGCATTGGGTTAATGGTTGGACTTGATGATCTTGAAGGTCCTTTCCAACCTTAGTGATTCTGTGAAATCTGTTGAGCACAGTTGTCTCTGTTGTTGTAACGGATGCAGCCACTGATGCGCTTATGTGGAACTTCATTTGTGCAGCGAACCTTGTGCTGGTGGTTTTGGTGATCTCAAGTGTGGAAAGGTACCTGTCAGGGTAAATCGATATTTTAAGTCAATAGAATTCAATATTATACAGGTGTCCTTGTTCCATTAGTCTTTTTTGTTTTTCCCTCTCCTCTCCACCTTAATAGCCCTTTAGTTACACTGACATCAATTGATGCCAACAGAAAGAAGGTAACCGCTGGAAACCCCATAAGATGCTTGTGCCAGATGATGCATTTTTTAGTGCACGTGTAATCTATAACTAGATTTTTTTTTTTTTTAAGCCCATTTAAGAATCGTGCGGTGAGGACATCTTGCATTTGGGCAGTCAGAAGTTGGTAACTGTTTTAGAAGCCTGCTGCAAGGAAAGACATCAACAAAAGCTGTTGCAAAGCTGTGTTTTCACTTCACAGGGCTTTGTGGAGATGCATTCTTGGGTCTGGTTCATGTGGCCTCATTTCTCTGACTTTCACTTTGAATTTGGGAATCAAAGGCATTTTAAAGTTCTAGGTCAAACCCATTAAAAAACACAGAATCTCACCTGGTTTTAGCTCCCTAAATCACGAGAAACAGTAAATCTCCTGCTCTGGTTTTGATATAAATCTATAAATCATCGCATGGGTGTATTTGAAGCTTGGCCCAGAACCTCTCTGTCCGGAGTCAGCGTTGCTCCAAAAGTTCATGACTTTTTTCTAAACAAGCCCATGGATATGTGGGGTGTCAGTGACACATGGAACATGCCAGATTTTTGGGGAGATTGCAGAGATAGCACCCAGCTTTCGAATTTGGGATTTTCCTAGCATAAAGCTACATCTCTGAGACCGAGCCCACCTGCCTGATCAAAGACAGACACATAATTTTAGCGTAAAAAAATACTAACCAAAAACATCTCTTCCCTCTTCCTCTGGTGTACCAGGGCAGCATGGGGAGCCCTCTCTCTGCTCCCCACTGGCTCCTCCCCGGAGGAACGTGGCTGCCCCTGGGCTTTCCCGGAATTCCCGCCTGCCTGCGGTTTCTTAACCAGTCCTGCAAAAATGTATTTTTTATTGAATGTTATTCTAGCCATAAAACTTTTAAGCTGTTCAAATACTTTCCTTTGTACCATAGACATCTGAGACTATTAGACATTAACAAGTAAATGTACTTTTTTTTTAACTGCTTCAATCGGCTAAGTAGTTTTCTTTGGATTGATCTCCCCTAGTCTTGTACCAGAGGAAAAAACATGACTGTGATCTGATACCGTATCTTCTCAATATCTGTCTCGTCAGGTTGTACATATAGGTGCATTTTACTTTGAATTAAGAAAGGGACTTTATTTCATGGTAGCCCATTTACTCACCCAAGATCCAGTGATGTTTAAAGCCAGAAGGTACTATACTGATTCTCTTTGATTCCTGTATTAAGCCTATAAATCTTTGTGAGAATAGAGGATATACTTCAGTAAGACTCAGCTGAAAGATTTCAGGAGATTAAATTCACTGTTTTTAATAGTTATTTTAATAATTACTATAATGCGTTCTTTGGTTCCTACCACCAAAGCTTCACGTCCCTAGAGCTGACTTGATACGCACTTTTGCGTTATTATTTGTATAATGACCTCATCTGAAATTGGCCCCCTGTCAAATTATGTCCTATAATTGCGAAGAGCAAGAGAGTGTTCCTGCCCCACATTGCTTCTGAGAGACAGCAAAAGTGTTGGAAGAAGCAAACAGCATTAGTACGGTTTGGTGTGTGAGGAGGTGAGACCCAAAATTTGCTGAACTTGCTCTGGATCTCATGGAAAGTCTTTGACTGACCTGGTAAATTATACACCTGAATCAGTTTGGAGGCACCTGATTTCCTGACGTGTTGAGCTTCTCTGAAACAGGCTCTTTGCCTGGGATTTCTGGAAAGCCATCCTTTTATGGGATTGTAATGGAATCAGTTTTCCCTGACTGCTCTCAGCCCAGGCAGCCGTGCGTTCCCGTGGAATTCCTCCCCTCGCAGTTGCAGGAGTGTATTTTCTCTCACAACACAGTGCATTTTCAGCTTGTGAAAGAAAGGTGTGTAGCACCTCTTGATCTGTGCTGAGTAATTTTCAAAATAGAACAAGAAAACTAAAAATCTCAAATTATTTCTCTGATGAGCATGAGTGAACTGTTATGAACCATTCCCTGTCATGCGAGAAATAAGATAAGGAGGTAAGGCATGGCAGACCCAAGACGGCACTTACGTTTTTAACCTGCAGTAAGGTAGTTCTCTATTCTACTGGACAGAAAGGCTGGATGTGACGCCATGGGCCTGTGTTACTTATTTATGCAGTTTTTGTTCTGTAGACGTGCAGTAGCGTTGTCTCACTCTCAAAGGCAGCCCGTAGTAGCATAACCCAGGGCACGTAGTGTGGATTCTTTGTGCACGTGTTCTTTAGACTTTAATGTAAGAGGGTTCTAGTCTCCAATGTATACAGGCAACAAAACCTTTAATATCTACCCCAGTAAAAATAGAATATGTTTGCATTTAACACCTGAGAACTTAAATCATGTTATATAAATGAGACTTGGTAATTGACCAAATAAAAATACATATTTATGTTACACTGGATGCACTGAATTTCAGAGACAATTCTCCTTTGAAAAAAACATTATAAACTGCCCACGCTGATCTCGGCAGTGGATTATTGTGTCCTCTTCCCAACTCTTTTTGACCAGAAATGAAGCTGGAACTGGGGATGGTGTGTTCTGTTCCCTGCTCTGTCTTTGAGTGCATCTTTGCAGAGAAGTGTTACCTGTCACAAAGTGATGCTTGTGAGGCATGTCTCTAAATAAGGCATTTTTAGGATACTGTGAGTGAAAACACGTGTTTTCAGAAGTCACATTCTTGGATTACAGGTATACAGGCAGAATTTGTGGAATTTTGTCTTGAATGACCTAGCTCGTTTATAACAGTGACAGCACAGAAATTAAAAATTGAGAGTAAACAAAATTGTACGTGAAACTTTGGGAGGAAGAACTGCTTTTGGCTATCACAGAGCTGGCTAGAATTATTTAAATCAGAGGCCTTAAGCCGGTTTGGTTTTACCCCAGAAATCCTGGAAGATTGTGAAGAACTACCGTGAGAGAACTTGGCAGATGCTGTACCCAGTGTTGAATGGTGACCATTGCTCTTCTCTCCAAACCTAGTGCAGGTTTAAGCATGAAGGCCAATTTTTTTGCAAGGGAACTTGAAGTAGAGGTCATAAATTACATCTCAGAGGTCGTTGCAGTGTTAGCTTTTCATTCCTAACTTGTTATTCAGCAAAAGTGTTTATATGTTGCGTAGGAAATTCAATATGTTTGTAGCTTATTACCTGATTTGCATATGCAAACTCACCAATAACACCTGATAATTCGCATATGACATTTTTGCCACCTCTAGTGGGAACTGTTTGAATTTTAACCAACCATTTACTTACTCAGCCGCTACCGTAACAGGTAGAAATGATTGCTTTCCCTTCAAACACGGGTGGTGTTTCCTAAAGACTGATTACAGCAAAATCTTTAGTTTCGAGCCCAACTATTAGCAGTCAATAACCTGTTGCCCCACAACCCTGATGCAGATCTTGACATGTAACCCTCACAATTATTTTTCATCCCACAAATATTAATATTTACTAGGTTAGAGTCAATCTCCAAACCACAGAGAGTAATTTGCATTGTTGGTGGTATGAATTATACATTAGCTAAATAAAAATGTTAACCTTCCCCTAATATAATTATATAAACAGAACTCACACTTGAGCACGGGTCAAGTACTTCTGGTTAAGGCAGAAATGTTTTCTGTCCTCGTTCTTACAAGACCACAGCTCCCGAGTGCAGCAGGGCGGGCATCGGGTGAGGGAGCAGATCGTGGGACCTTGCACCGCCTTGCCCAAACAGGGCAATTAACGCAGAATTAGGGCTCAGTGAGCTGTAATTCTGTGAAGTCTCTGGGGCTGGAGAGTCACCAACAGTAATCCTTTGTGCACAAGCTCCCCCTTATGGAAATGAAAAATACTAAACAATGCTTCCCCCCCCCCCCCCCCCCCCTCGGGCGGGACTCAGAGCTGATCAGTATGAAGCAGCTCCTACCGTAGAGTTTTGAAACGCAATGTTTGAAATACAGATGATATAAGGAATTGGCTAACGCTCCCCATGACACACATGAATGATGATGGTGGTGTATGTGTTTATATTCAAAATTACTTGAGCTGCTTTTCAAGTTGGAATTTCTTGTGGCATCCAGGCAATGAGGAAGGGGAGAGAGGCTCTTTGGGTAGCGAGAGGGACCAGGGTGTCTCAGTGTGAGTTGTAGCTCTAGCCTCCTCTGCCTTAAGAGGAAAGAAAACAAGTCACGGGGAACAAATCAGTTTTGGAATAGTTTTTATACCTGTTTCTGAACACACCCTACGATGTATTTTTTGAGGTAGATCCTGATGATGGAGTTTCACCTTTAGCTAATAGCAGTAAGAAGTCTCAGGTTGTTTGGACGGGAGGTGCTGCCTGTAGCCTCAAGCATTACATAGGTGTGGTCAGTAATCTTGCGTTCTTACATGGTCACTTCACTGTGCAACAGACCCTAATGAAACCTCTGTGGGAGCAATTACAGCTCTCTTCTCACCCTGTTCTTGTGCTCTCCATTAGCATGTCTGAATCCCAACGGTAGCCTACATGGACCTTTGCCCTCACTCGGTGGGACTGTTCCTGTGATCTCTAGACTTTTCCTGGTATTGAAGAGCTGCAGTTTGAGCTGATGCCGATCAGTATCATCTCACCGATGTTAGGTGCTTCAGTGAGACCCCTGATGGCTCATGTGAATTGTTCTCCTGCTAAAACCTGAACAGAAATGCTGCTCTTGCTCTTGCAAAACCAGTTTTCAGTTGGTTTAAGCTGTTTAAATGGGGTTTCTTCAAATAATACCTGAATGGTCCACTTGGCCCACTAACATCAGTGAAAATCACATATGCTCAGCACATCACAGGACTGACACTGGACCTAAGCATCTGGCTTCAGTCAGTTATCCTGTGGGAGTGGGGAGACTGCTCAAATGAATTTGAAATAGTATTAAAGATACATTATTAGTAATATCAAATAGTATTAGTAGTATTAAAGATAATGAAGGGGAAAACTGTACTGGAGAAGTGGACAGGGAAGATGTTTCTTTGTGGTAGTCTGGGGCAGCTGAAGGTAGCTCATTGCATTCCTCACTACTCATTTTATGGACTTTCTGGACAAGCTGCATGTTACGGAGGAGTGGAGACAGAAATACCGGGGAATGCGTGCGACCAGGACAGAGGAACTGATTGGCTCTTTCTACTATTGAACACTCTGGCCCCTCTCCTGGTGATCTATGCAGCCAGCACGCACTGCAGTAGCAGGAACAACACTCAGTAATTTTGATTGACTGGGAGAGATGGACCAGTTGTTTTTAAGGGAGTATGTAAAATGCATCAGCACAATGTGAAAATGAAGAATATCATGATAAGCACTGCTGGCGTGGGAGGGACATTGCTGAGACTGCAGCATTCGAGAGCAGCAGTTACAGCTGAACTTCTTTTCAGGGTGACCTGAATATATTCTATGTAATGCAGTTACGAAGAGTAGTTCAACCTGAAAATTAGGTTAAAAGTTCATTTTGCACCTTTCCTTACGGCTACAGTGGTGCGTGCAGTGAAAGCAGATTGTGTGTTTTTTATTAAAAGAACAAAAAATCCACATTGATGCTGGCTGAGCGCATTGTGTTACAGCTTCCTCACCCATTGCCTGAGCTCTCTTTTGCTTGCCAACTGTCAAAAGAGATATTAATACCAACCATAAAAAATACTCACCAGAATACACACTTCCCATTCCTTTATAGTCATGGTGATTTTGTTCGTAATGAGCGCCAGCTCTCTGATCAGGTCTGATCCCACTGCTCTCTCTTCCACACTGCTCTCTCTTCCACTGCAGAGTTGTCCCTCCTGGGAAGAAAAAAAAAAAATCGTATTCCTGGTGTACTTATCTTCACTTTGGTAAGGATTTAACCCACATACACCACAGAAAATGATGTGAAAATTGCATCATCAGTTACCATTGAAGCTCAGCCTGGTGAGAGACCCCAGGAGCAAGAACTCTGACAGTCCGTGGTGCTTACCTGAGCCCAGTCAAAGCCATTTCAACCTTTTTGGCTTGGACTAGTACCATGAAAAGTAGGCAAGTCCATTTGTGATCGTTTCAGAAATACTAAGGCCAATAGCAGGAGCTGGGTTTTGTTGCCTGGAGGTGATGCATAGATTGATGTAATACCTGGTTATCCCGAGGTCCAGCAAAAGGCTGGCTAAGCCATGAGCACTGCCGTATCTGCAGTTAAGGGTGGGAAGAGAGCTGGAAGAGGACAAAACATTTGTATGTGACTTATAATCTATCTGATAATCAATTACTTTTTTAAATTAAATGGTGTTATGATACTAAAACATTTCTGAACTTGCTTAAGGTTTGCCACCTGTTTTCTGTGCTGCAGACATGGGAAAACCTCTGACTTTGCCTGCACAGTTTTGAAGCACAGTTTTCCCGTTTTTATTGGCTTAGTTGTGTCCATTGAAATACATGCATAAAACATCTTCCAGTTTTGAGAATATTTTTCGCTGTCAGTGTGATATGCTTTTTACATTCTGTTTACTGGTATTTTAAAGTATATGTATTTGTATATGTGTTGTATATGTGTTTAATCTGGGTCAATTTAAGTAAAACTTATTTTGTAGACCTTATTGTCACCAGCACACAAAAAATGTCAGACTTCTACGGTTGCACCAGGTAAGGCACTGAAATGTGGTTTCTTTTGGGAGAGGGGAAGATAGCGTAATACAGCTAGAGCCAAAATACATCTAATAGGCGTCTGGGACTCAGTTCAAGTTTTGGTGGATAATTACTCTTCTCTAATTCTGCAGTAGTTGGCTTTCAGTGTTAAGTCCAGTGTGTGATGGACGGAGAGAGTGGCTCCTACATTGGTGTAATTGTTCACTTCTCTGAGCAGAGGCTGAAAAGCACCTTAATGCTGTAAATATGGCCGGGGGATGGTTATCTGGATAGGCAGAGGATCCCTGCACCCAGGTGAGGTTTGTAGGGCAGGGCACGTGATGCCAAGGTGCTCAGCTCCGGCAGCATTCAAGTCAGACTCATTACGCCTGACATCCTTTCCTCAGCACTAATCATTTTTCCATTTCAACAACGGCTGTTTACAGCAGCTGCTGCCTTATGTTTGGTTTGATCCTGGTCCAGATTTTGCAAGTGATTAAAATGCTGCTAATAAAGATATTTTAACTAGGATTTACATGTTGACTTGCCTTTTCCAGCTACAAAAGATCTTCCCACTGCTGCTTTTCCTCATCTGTCCCAGCATAGCTGGCTGGTTTGCCATTTCAGGGGTGACCTGGTAGCCCCCCATCCCCACCAGTGGAGCTTCAACCAGCCTTTGCTGTCCTCCCCCAGGAGCACCAGGGAGGTGTGGGGAATGGCTGGCTTCCGGAAGAAATCCCGATGCCCTTGTATGCACACGATGGGGAAATTATCTTACACACATTCCTGTGTATGTTCCCTTGGATTACCACATGCTCGACTGATTTCTATTGGAATATTATAATTGCATTCATATGGTTTAATAGCAATGGCAGTTACAAAAACTTCCAGATAAAGCCCATGCCATCGCTGAGGGCTTTGATGCAGCCTGTATCCCCAGTTACACTCGGATGCTGGAGCTACAGAACAAGGAGAGTTTCCTGCCTTTTTTTTCTCTCTTTTTTTTTTTTTAATCCTTTGGTTTAGAAACCAGCAGGTTTGCAGAATTAGTGGAGGTGTGCATGATTCCCATCCTGTGTTCCCTCGTGACCAGTAAAGCCAGACTGTGTGCTTGCAGAGCCTGGTGCCCAGGGTGGAAGCGAACCTCAGCGTACCGGGGTGCCAGGAGTATCCCATCACCCGTCTTTGGGTGGGGTTTGAAAGATGCCAAAGGCTTGTTGGCAGGAGGGAGGACAGCAGCAGAGGGTGCTCTCACTGCACCAGCTGCAGCAGCTGGGAGCTTGGGGAGAGGGTGTTGTGCAAAGCAAAGGAGGAGCGGGAGCTCTTCCGCATCACGCTGAGCCGCCTTCCCTTTCTCACCGCTTTCTGCTCAACCCCTCCCTCTGCAAATGTAAACTCTCCCTTCTGGACTGGAAAAAAAATTAAAAAAAAATGAAAAAAAAAATAGTTTGGACTGGTGCCAGCATGCAGCGATGGGATTGTAGGTTGGCATCTGGCTGCAATGCTGGAGCAAACCCGTTACCTTGGAGGAGGCTGCGTAGGAGTGCTGGAAGGGCACAATGTGACTCAGGCATTTTTAATTACTGATACAGAATAAAGCAAAACGCATGGTGGGCTTTGTTCAGCTCTTCATTCATGCTTGTAACTACAGGGTCATTCCACTGACTTGGCTTGAATGACCCTGAATATATAGCCACTGCTATAGAAAGAAGCAGCATGCTTATGTTTGCTGAAGGCAAGGTAAAATTAATGAAAATGTAAAGAGAGATAAAATTCTTTGCAAATAAAGGTTCAAAATACTGTTTAAAGAACACGTTGTCAATGTAACATTTATTGACAATTCCTGCT
>NW_010517717.1:21888-31960 GCF_000687285.1 Phaethon lepturus
TGAAGGCTGCATGGTTTGACAGACAAAGCACAGGATTAAGGTTGGGTTTCTGTGGTAGAATATCTGCTCTTTTTATATCACCCCACATCTCCTTCCTCTCTTTCTTTCTGTCTGGCACACCCATTTAGATTGTAAACCCTTTAATTCTGCTCTGCATATATCCACAGCCTGGTTTGATGGAGACCTGACTTGAATTATGTCTTGAACTGCTTATACGACACTAATTACATTAATAATAATTGACTTCACTGGGCTTTGGATCAACCTCTGAAGGAATACATTTGCATCTCATTACTTACCCTGATGGAGTTCTGTATGGAGTTTCTGCAGATGATGGGGAGCCTAGATGGGGGCTCATCCAGGGACCAGCAGAAGACCCCTGCATGGTGGCTGCAGTGGTGAGTGATGCAGTTCCAGCTTGTGGCAGAGCTGGAGCGATGAGATCCCAGTTTTCAGCGGGATTGTGCTGTGATGCTGATGGATGTTACTGTCTGGAAGGTACACTTCCAGCTGAAGCTTTTGTTGCTGACATGAAACTTGTGAGGGATCTATCCACCAAGGGATTTAGCCAGGCTAAATGGGTTATTTTCCTCTTTCTCACGGTAGAGGCTCCATCTCCTTAATTCTTTGAATCACAGCTAAAAATATAGACTAGCTCAAACAGATGCTTTGACTGTGCTACAGCAGGATTTCATAGGCTGCTGTCAGTCTGTGTTGTTCAAGAGGTTAGTTAATATGAATGTCTCCTCCTCTTTGAAAAACAATGACTCTATCAACCCAGGTAATGGCTTAGCTGATTCAGTGAGTATTTTGTAGACATGGAATTGTTGGGTCAGGTACTTAGGCCTGCATTTCTTCTGTCTCACTCAAATACCTCAGTCTCTGTATTGCCTTGCAGTATTGCGTGGGCCCCCTCAATTACCAGTGGAGAAAAAAAATATGTATCTTGAGAGACTTTTAGTCTTGAGGGAGGACTTTTTGGGAATCAAGGTACTGTAGAATATATACACAACACATAGTCTTGCAGTCAGTAATATCATCTATTAGTGTCAAAAAAAGGCTGGATGTCTTTTGTGTTTGGTTTGTAGCATGCATACAAACACTGCTCTTTGATATCCACATCAGTCCAGAGGGAAAACATGCTGGAAAAGAACCTTTGATTTCAACATTATGAAGGAAAGTATGTATGTGTCTGGTTCCCAGGACAGAGTGAAAGCAGGGAAGTCGGGGGGTATTAGGAACAAGAGATAAGCAGAAATAAGAGAAGGAAGAAAGAAATGTGAAGACAGAAACATTCAAGTATTTGCAATTTTTCTTTCCCTTAAGTATACCTAGGCAGTACCTCAAAATCAAAGAGATGGCCTGAGAGTGCATGGCAGATGTTTAAGCCATAACAAAAGGGAATAATGAGTGGCTGTTTGTGGGAAACCCTGGACGACGTTAGGCTGCCCAGGTACGAGTGTGAAGAACAGATACTACAGATAATGTGTAGGTAACAGCAGTAAGAAACAGCTATTAGCAAGACAGAAAGTAAATGAGAGCTTAAATGCACCAAATGACATTTTTTTTCTCTAATGAGTCAAGACTAAGAGAGCATTATTTCTTTTTAGCATTGGAGATCTGAATTTTTACAAAGTTCTATTTTTCATTCAAATGAGGACACAACGTCAGCTAGGGTCTATTCTGGAAACATGGATCAAAACCTCTATTAAAGGCCTTCTCCTGGCTTTCCTGGGTGCTTTCTGAAGGCATACTCTAAATCGGTGCTTCATGGACGCAGGGGAGTGGAAAATTTGTGCGCTGTGATGCCTATTGTATGTTTAATATAATGAGATAATTAGCTATATGAAACCTTCAAACATGTTTGTAGCTATTACTAATTAAAGGAAGGGTGACTAAGTTGGTGAAAGGTGATCCAGCACTGGTTATGTCGGTATCTGGAGCTGAGATGTTAAATGCACCGATTTTTCCTCTGGGGTTATTTAAAAATGTTGCTTGGACTGGCCAGCACTTCTTATATCTTGATTTTCAAATTAGCATTATTCTGATAAAATATGCTAAGGTTATGTCTGTTCATATTAAGTCTGTATTTCATTATCTAACAATATATTGACCTTATCATATGACAGTTCCTGGGTAATAATGTTTTGCCCCTCTTATCTCTAGTACGTTCTCCTAAGGATCTAGATGTACTTTTGAATACAGTGAGTTTAATCTCGCTGCCCTTTTGTGTGCTAAAATTGTATTAACATCCTTGTTACACACATCAAAGAACTGTAAATTAGGTAACATTCCCATAACCCACAAAATTTGTTGCAAAGCATGTTACAAAGTGCAGATTTTAGATTCACTGTGGTAAAATTTTCTAGCGTGATGCAAGATTCCTGCTAGAGCCCAGGTAATGATGTGGATTAGCAAATTTAAAGGTGGTTTAGATGTTAGCCATGGCGGCTACTGCCAGGACAAATAAACTGTCACATGTGAAAAACTCTAATACAACAGAAAATCTGTAGCAGCGCAGGTTTAGTGTGCCAAGCTTGAGGTGTTTTGATGCGGGGAATGAACTAGATTGTATTTCTAGGTTACTTCTGCCTTTCAGTTTTGAGTGCTTCTTCCTCTGCCCTTTTTTGTCTCATTTATGTAAACCAGAAATCTTCCTGGTTAGTGGCTCTCTCTTATTGTACGTTCCGTTAGAACTCCTATGTGGAAACTTCTCATGTTTATGCTAGGTAAGGAGTTTGTTTCCTTTCCCATTAAAATTTCCAAGTTTTTCAGGGAGGAGAGTCACTGAAATCTAAATCTACTGAAAGATAGATCTGAAAGTCATTCATTAAGCTATTCAGATGAGTTAAAATACTTCATTGGCAATTATAAACTCATGCAACATATTTACTGATAATATTAAGCAAAACTAATGTTAACAGGTTTTTATACTTGAAATGGTTGAAAGAGGATAAAATGATTTAACCATATAAAGGTCTTTAAAGGTAAAAGATTTTTTGCCAGACAGTTTTAGTTTCAACATTCTGGGGTTTCCTGGTTTTTTTAAAAAAAAAAAAATTAAAAAAATCCCAGCAAGCTGCAGTTAACATACCAGCTACTGCTTTGGACTACTCAGGGATTGTGCTGATACATCTTGCATGGAAGAACCCAAACTCTCAAGTTGGCATTGTTATGAATCGGATCTTCAGCAGACTGTTCCCGGGGTGACAGTCACTGTCTGTTTGGGTGTAAATAATTTGTCCACGCTAATCGAGTTTCAGCTTTCAGACGGCAATCCTGGTGCGAACTATGACAAGATGTGGAAGCCAATGACTTAATGCTACTGTATTACCTATTATGATCGCCCAACACCTGCAGTCCTTGCGTTGTTGAATTTATTTGCAGTTTGCTCCTTATCCCGAACTGCTTGTGGGCCAGGAAGATGATGGTTATACTCCGGCTCCTGCTTTGGCTATAGTTCATGACCTCTTGTTTTCAAATTTCACGAAGTGAAGTGAAGTGACAGCAAAACATAAGACATATATGTTGCAAGACAATCTCCTCCTGAACTCACATTGCAAGCCTGTTTCAGCCAAGCATGTTGCTAGTAGAGCGCCTGTAATCTGTGGTGTATGTCTGGGGTTTGATGAGAAAATGTAATTCTATAGCCTCTGTGTGCTGATACGAATTCTCCTGCTTGTGTGGTATGATGTGAGACCACAGCCAATATTTTATGATGTAGTTCTCCGACAGCAAGCTAGTAAGTGAGTCATTTCCTACCGTCCTTTAGAATTATACTCTGTATATTATGGGCAACTCCATACCTCTGGTCACTAAGGTATAAGGACATGGTTCAGGCATAAGTGCAGAAAGACTTTAATCCCCTCTCCAAGTAGATTTGGAAGGTAATATTTTGACAATGTATTTTATCTCCTTTTTGTGAATCATGCCTTATGACTACATTCACCTCATCTGTGGGCATGCCTTTGAGGCCAAATTTGTCAATCGTTTGCACTGTCTTGCTGCAGGAGTGCCCTAGAGAGCATATCCATAGCACTCCATCTGTTACATCCTCAGGGGGAATATGAGAGCATCCTGCCCTTAAAGTGACCTCTGGACACCTCTGCGTGTGATGTGCAAGACCCGCTCTTGGGGGCACTCCAGGCAAGGAGATCGGTACCCAGCCCAGGAGGCCAACCAGCAGCACCTGAGCTGGGGACGGTGCCTCTGCAGCAGCACACTCTCACTGTCACGCAGGGGTGGCTTTTCAAAATGTTCCCAGCAGATTTAACATCTGCTGCCTTATCTCTCTTGCATACTTTTGAGAGCTGCCACAAGAGCCCTGAGACAATTATACCTGTCTTCATCTGGAGGAGCTATGGATAGTCATGGTGTGATCATCATGAGAAGACAGCTGCAAAGAGTGACCAGAGATAGGTATGGGAGTGGAAACAAAGCTGTGTGACAGGGAAGGAGACTTGAGGATGAACATGTCTTGGTTTAGGACAGAAACACTTCCATGTGGCATCGACAAGCAAGCCACCTCCAGCCACCTTGTTGTAATGCAGAAGCATGTCCTTTTTGCAGAGTAGGGTTGTGCATCTTGTCATCTGTTTGGTGGAAAACACAGAGATCTTCAGCCCCAAGAGCACCCTTGATAAGAGCACACGCTAGGTAGAGCAGCAGGCTGCCGAGCTGGGACCACTGCCTAGCAGTGGGACTCTTCCTTTGGAGGGCCTAAAACCAAGCTCTTGGCCCCAGTTCACCAGCTGTCCTCCAGCCAGCTGTGGAGCTCCAGTAAGCAAAAACCTTTTCCAGGTGAGCAGATAGCTTCCATCTGCCAGCAAGCCACTAAATGCCTACTTGTGTTTGCTGCTCAGCCTGACACAGGACCTAAGTTGTAAATGACCCTTGGTTCCTCCAAGGGAGTGTCCTACTATCACCAACAAAGTTGAGAGAGAACACTAGTGAATTCATTTTGGGGTTGGTGAGCTTCAAGCTCTGTTGGGGCAGACGGGGGTCTTGCGTACCATGGAACATGGAGTGGGACAGCTGTGTGGTGAGGCCGCTGGGGTAGGAGCATCCTCAAGAGCATCCCGGTTTGCGTGGCGTTCGGGCAGTTGTGGTGCGCTGCCGCTGCGGTTGGGTCATGCCGAAGGAGCAGATGGGGCTGCTCCGTTGGGGCTCCGTTGCGACAATAGCCCTGAGCCACAGATCACTCGAGCAGACCCCCTAGGCAAAACACATATGATTATTCAGCATGATTTACCCTCGGCAGCAATCTGTGTAATAGTTCATTGGTCATCATGGAAACGTGTGAGTTTAAGGTACGGAACAATGCAAAATTTGTTCTTACAGTGTAAGTCGATTTCCATGTACAAAACCTTCGCCACTAGTACGACAATATATAAGCCTGTAGCTAGTGGAAATCATATGCTGTTACGAGACTATGATAGATTTATGCCATTTGAACAATGGAAGTCTGTTGTTTCGATGATATGATATACGCTGAAAGTTTTCAGACTATATATTTAAATAGAAAATGTTTCAAAGCTCTGATACATGCAATAGAAGACTCATTATGCTGTATAGATTTGTACTTTCAATAGTCTGATATGATTGCACCTCTACATCATCTACTGCCGTCTGTCAGTGCCTACTAGAGTGCACGGAGCTTGCAACTAATACAGCACATGAAGGATACCATCGAGGAGCGGAGTATGGGATTTTCTGCTGATTGACTGGAATGCAGCGTGAGGCTGTGTGTGTTTCAGGGAGGGGACAAGTCTGTAAAAGGCTTTTCTTTAACTCAGCCTGTGAGTTGGGGCAGATTTGTACACCCCGGCTTGCGTACATATAGATGTTCATTCCTTTTTGGACTTGCAACATTTCCAAGTTTTATTTTACATAATTTTCCTACTACAACCAACCTTTTCTTTGCATCCTACAAAACATTACAATGCTTTACCTTAAACAACAAACTTGCTTAATGAAGAACCTAAGCTCTTGCTCCTAAATCCCATTCAAACTGCCATCCCGCTAAGGTAGCTCAGGAGGTGAGGACTTTGCAAAAAAGCTGGATCTCACTTTTTAGTGTTACTGGAAAGTTGAGAAACTCAGTCCCTGCGTGACTGGAGTGGGTTGTGGGTGAGCAAGCCCCAGAGCTGACAACTGAGCAACGGGGGAGGACTTTGCATTGCTCCAATAGATGCACGTATATAGGGTCTGCCATCTTATCCCATGCCATCTCAACCTTCAGGTGAAAATATGGAGGTGAGGCTGCAACTGTGGGAGTTTGTAGAGCAAACACTGTTTTCTGTCGCATCAAAAAGAACTGTAATGGAGTATCTCAAAACACAGGTTTACGCATCCTGGGGGAGGTGTGAGGAGGTTGTGCATCTACGCGTTGCGTGCAGACACAATTGCACTTGTGTGCGCCCATCCAACCTCCTGCCTGGGGGCTGAGAAATTGCACGGGAAAAAGTGCAAAAGGGAAAGAGAGGAGAAACTGCATGGGAACTTGGGGCCATCTCTGTAGCAGGGGTGATTCTGATGTGAGCAAAAAGTTCTGCAATTCTAGATCACCTTTTTAATATTCTTAAAGATCAAAAGATTTCAAAGTGCTGACAAGATACTGTAATTTTTTTAATTTCTTCCAACCACATTACATTATTTCCTAGCTGCACTTAAGCTCAGGAAATCTCCACAGTCTAAAATTTGTTTTTTAAACACTATGTTTTTTTGCGTTTTTTTCATTTACTTTATGGTTTGCTGTCTGAATTTGAAAACTTCCAAGCTACATAGCTTAGATGCAGTTAGTCAAATGGCATTTTTCTTGTTTTGGTTCTGTAGTAGAGTAGCTTTTATAATTTACTTTCCCCTATGTTTTTGCTGCCCTTAATACTTGATAATGTGAGTTTGTTCATCTGGTTACTCATACTGCTTATATGTTGGCTAAATGGAAAAAGAAAAGCCTACCACCCAGCATATTTGTTTAAAAATGTATGCATAAAGGCAATTGCCTAAGTTGGTGATAGTTCCAAGTGTCACGCTTCAGCCACTCTGTGCCTTCGTTTGCCTACTTGTAAAAGAAGTACACCCGCTATTAACTACCTCAGGCACTGCTGATTTAGCAAACTGATGGGCATAGAGTATTTCAGGATCCTTGGAGAGAAGCTGCTCTATTTTTATTTATTTTTTTATTAGAAAAGTTCTAGAGAGACTTGAAAGTCTCCCAGAACAAGAAGAAATTCTTGGCAGATACCTCCTTGTGGCAGCTGAGTGCAGAATGAGTTTCCATTTACTGGTCAGTCTCAGTGAGAATCTAGATCAGGACTCCAGGTCGTTCACAGGCTGATCCGTAGCCATGGTGGCAGGCTCCGGCTGGGACATATTTTACAGAGGATTGTACATGTCACTTCCTTCACGTTTCCAGAGTTCCTGTAATTATGCATGAGGCCAGTGATGAGCACATTTAAGTAGCAGCAAGCTAAGCTTGGCCCATCGGGACAGCAGGGCTGTGGCTCTAGCGGCATTCACCCGAACAGGCCGTGTCTTGCAGCTTAATGTGTCTCCTCGCCTGGGCAGATGATGCTAGCTGAAAAGCTGGCCTGTTGTGACTCCGTTGTAGTGATACAAACCATTTTCTTGTTCACGAGTAGCTAGACAGGGTCTGCCACCATAGCGACACATCTGGGGAACTGCAAGATATCGTGGGAATATGTGGTTGAGAGAACATTCAGCATTACTTGGGTACTTGAAAAAGGGGTGTTATTAATAGGTTTCATTGGAGAATGCTTATCATATTTTAAACATCTTTTTTCAAAAAGACTTTTCCCAGATTTGGTGGAATTTTTAGTTGTATGTTTTCACATTTGATTGGGAAAAAAACCCACCAAAGTCTAAAAATTACTTGTTTCACTGTGAACAGAACTAAAGTATTTGTAGTGACAGAAATTACTGACCTGAAAGTTCCTGAACTCCAAAATAGTAAGCAAACCTCCCCAAAATTAATGTAAGAAAAAAGCAAGAAGTTAAGCTGAGTGGTGTCTCTGTTTGGGGACTAACACCAGGGTCATCCGCATGGTAGGTGAGGGCCACGAGCACTCGGCTTTGTTTCCGCTGCTTACTGGGGTAGTGCTAGGGCGTGCAGTAGGGATGGCTGCAGACCCGTGAGCAAAGCCATTGCTTGCGAGGGTAGGAGACAGACCCAGGCCTTTGTCCAACAAGGATTGACTCGAAGCAGCTAAAACGAGAGCATGCAAACTGCAGTTTTTTAATGTCCCTACTCTGAGCAGGGTAGACGAGTGTTCTGCATTGCCGAATTTCATATTGTGGATGAGTAGCCTTCCACTGGCCTGCAGGCAAAGGCCTAGATGGCTCCTGTAGCTCTTGCAATGTTTCTCAAAGCAGTTCTGTGACGTTCTGGGTTTCAAGGACTGATGCTCCTTGTACTCATAGGGAGTTTGAAACTGTTTCGGTCTGTTAGCACAGTCTTTACTTGCTCTAACCTAAGTGAGGAGGGAGTCAAACCTGAAGTGAATGTTTGGATCTGGATCAGAAGTGTGGAGCTCGGGTGATGGCTCGGGTCCCTGTCTAGGTCTTGCCGAGCAAAAACAGCAGACAGGCACATATGCGATGAGTTGTATTTTCATCAGTGAAATAATATGTGCTATATCTAATGAGCTTGGGCACAATCTGACCGGGAGGGCTGCCAGGATGGATTGCCTATTTCACTGCATGACACCGTCTAGTTTCATTTTATTTATTACCCCGCGTAGCACCTATAACAACAACGTCTGGGTGATGACAGCACAATCATTCTAACAAAACACACCGTACAGTTTTTACGGCCTTTGAGACTTGTACTGGCAACTTCACGAGACCACTGGTCTGACCGTCTCCATGACGGACAAGCTATGTGGCTGGGGCAGGAGGCACCTTTATCCCATCTGCTGGAGCATCGCTTGGTGTCTGCTCAGGCACCAGCTGATCCCTCTGATGCAGAGGACTAGGACTGAAAGAAGCTCACAGAGGTGACCAGGTTTCCCTCCTCTGTAAGCTGTAGCAAAATTCCCAGGGACACACAGGAACTGTCTGGAGTCATTTCCCTGTGTGCTAACCTACAGCAAGACTATCACACCCTAAACAAAATTCTGGCTATTGCACGGACTTGCAGCCTGGGAGAAGCACCCAACCTTTGGAATAGCTGCGCTATTTCCTTTGAATGTTATAGCTGCGCTATTTCTTCTTTTGCTACACATCTGGTGGCCGCACTGATAGACTTATGCTTCAGACCATCCATTTTTGTCAAAATCCACCTGCGCTCCCTGCTTAAGTTTGGTTTTGGTCTGTCACACATGACAAGCTTCAAAAATAAGGGTCATAAAGTTTTTCAGAACAAAGAATATAATTCTTAGTTAATATCCACTTTCAGTACTTGTTTTCTCTTTCTCAAAAACCTGCTGGGAACTAACGGTATTAGGATCACACAGAGAAATTTTAGGCCAGAAAAATTCAGTATTAATATATCTGTCATTCCTCACACTATTAAAAACTGGGAGTAAATCTGAAGATCTTTAGATCCCACTATTTTTACAATAATCTGAAGTAGTTTACTGCGGGATTGTTAAAAATGGCCTCTCAGATTGCTCCCAGCCTGTCACTTGAAGGTCTGTAGCAACTTTTCTCTCTCAGTAGTTTTAAATATTTTGAAGGAAATTGCCTAGTCTCAGAATCCAACATGTACAAAAGGTAGCAAAGACTGTCCCTTGGTGAAATAAGGAGTATAAAAGGTGACTTAGTGGAATAGGAAGTGTAGTGAGACTGACTGACCTTGTTTTCATCTTTTAAGTGCCATTTAAATGTCTGAGCTCTTTACAATTACTGCTTTCCCAAGCCTGTGTGAATCAGCAGTGTGTTGCAACCCTTATTTTACAGAAATGAAAGCTAGATTTTTCAAGCAGCTCGTCTTTCACTCGGAAACATGAGAAAGGGGCGAGATTCCCAAAAATGCTCGGCAGCCTTCTCGGAGCCGTGCGCGACGGCGAGCCCCGGACCCGTCGTACTGACTTCATGCACACAGCTCCTG
>NW_010517717.1:31991-41946 GCF_000687285.1 Phaethon lepturus
CAGGAGAAATTTGAGCTGAGCTGTGTTGAAAATCTGTCCAACTCAAGCATTTTGAAGATATTTAGGCCTTGTTCCACTCGCTATTGCAAGACTTAAGTGAGACAGGTTATAGTTTTAAATTCCCTTGAAACTGGTGGCAGGGAGACATTGAGGCATGTTCTAAAATTTCCCTGCTCTGCATCTTCATTAAGTATCTTTAAAATCAGGATGGAAATTACTTGCCTACAATCACACAGTTTTTATTTTTAATTGCAAGACTATTCCATTTCCCCAGGGATGGCCACAAAATAAAATAATGACATGAGAGTTAAAAATGAGATGATTCTCTTTACAAATTCCTTAAAATATATGAATGTGGCAATGCTTTTCTATAAGGCTGGGATGTGACCTATTCTGCTGTGCTTCTATGAGATAAGCTATTCTAACAACTTGTCTTGGATTTTGGTTTCTCACTGGAAGCCTAGCCTTTTTGGTTGGAAAAGATAATATCCTAAACATATGTCTAATGATTGATTCCTCTGTACATATATTCAGTGTGTGTAATACTCTCTTAAGGGAACAAACACTGCTGTGGTTGAGTCAGCAGGATGGGAACACTCATTTAATCAGTGTTTTTTAGTCAATATTTACTAGTAAGACAAAACAACTTTTTGCTCTGTGGGGAATATAACATTGTATTTCCCAATATAATAGCTTATGGATGAAATGTTTAGTTAACCCATTAGAGGTTCTGCTAATGCATCGCTGATACAAACAAAAATCAGTTTCTTTGAAGTATCATTTAAATTTGATCTACTAATAATGATATTTCTCTAGAAATTTTCCAGTGAATGATTTTTAATCCTCATCAATAATTTTTACTTCATCTGAATGATCTGGACGCTTCATTAACACATGGAGTATTGTTCACGTAGCCAGACAAATTCAGGTTGGAGCATGGACTACTTACAGAGCTGTAGTGTGCGTTTTCCAAAACATTTAATCTTGCAGAGATCATACGAACATCCATTCTCTGTTCTTGAACAGGCAGGCAACCTCTAGTGCCTTTTAGACTTTGTTCATAATTTCATCCACTGTTGTTACAAAGAAAAGCAATGATGGGAGAAAATTCAAAGTACACTTTTCAAGCCCGAGTGTCATGCTCGTAGCTAATGGACATATGTTGCCCATGCTTGAGAATATTAGAGGCATTGGTTATCCACAACTCCCTTTGTTTTCATGAGACTCGCAAATTTTAAGGATCTTCCTATGTGTCAGACTGCACCGCAGGTCGGCTGTAGAGTGGGAGCTGGGAAAAGACGTGTTTTATCCAGAGATACAGGCCATTTTGTGTTCAATCGTGTCTCTCCTTCGGGCATACGTACGTGTGCCCTGTGCACACTGCATCAATGTGAGAAGGATCTTCCCCCTTCCCTTGCCTTCATTCTGATGTGAAAGCCATCCTGGGGGAGCCCTCAAACTCTCTCTGTGGGAAAATGGAACAGTTTATCCCTTCTGTAGAAAAATATAAATCTTGAAATCAAGGTTATGCCTGGGAATTAATATTAAATGTGAAAACATAATGGGGTAACCAACTATTTTTTGGATGCCTCGGTCGTCTTATCTTGGAATTTTTACAGCCAGCTACATTCTGTAAAGCATCCCCATGATGTGTTGTGTGCGACTGCAGTACAAGAAGATAGATGTTTTCATACTAGTCATAAGGGCACTGAAATGAATCTCCATGTGAAAACATGAGTCTCCTGTAAGTGGTGGCATTTGTGAGTGTGTGCGTGTCATCCAGGTTTGCTATTGTCTTCTGGATCTGGAGAAACCTCACTGGAATGCTGCAGAGGAGTGGGTAATTGGGCAAAACAATGGCAAGGCCACAGAAACAAGCAACTCATGCTCTTGGGGAGCACAAGTCAAGTCATTCTTGTCATCAAACATCCCAGTCACCTGCTGGGATACCTGTGGGAAAAATTAGGGTAGCAAAACACATATTGTTTCTTTTGTTAGAAGTGCCAAGTTCAGTGGAGATGAATTGGCCATCTGTTCCACTCCCAGCAACGTTCTGGCAAGCCGTAAAGCTCATTTTTATATGTTGCCACTTTCCATCAGTGCTAACAAAAGTCAGAGGGAATTGTTTGGTTTTTCCTTAGAACATTCTTCCTTTTGACAATGTGCAACCAAGAGCCTTTCCACAAAGTTTTGTTCTCCCTTTGGCCTCTCCGTGTTTGCACAAGACATTCAGGTACCTTATCTCCAAGTGAGAGGTAATCAGACACCTATTTAGGCTTGAAACTAAAACCCCTCAATGGACTGCCCAACAAAGAGCTCTTGTCCAGGCAAACACTGTTCATCCTGGTGTCAGTCCTTTAGCTGATACAGTCCCTGGATCTGTGCACGCTTCGTCTTGTAGACAGTCCATGTCTCTCCATTGTGGTTAGGGTCACGGCCTTCTCCCACTGTTTTCCTTTCATGGCACAGATGACACACGATGGTCATTAGTTACATCCTAATTGACTGCCGTGGGCTGCGGAGGTATCCCCTAACACATCTCTGAAGCTGCAGTGTCCCCAGTGTCTGGATGTTCAAGCTCTTCTTGCATCTGATAAAGCGCGTCTGATTCCGTGTGCTAATCATCGTCAGCCAGGGTGGTTTTATCAATGTGGAAACATGGAGTTTAGCCTGTGTGCAGTGTATCTTATATAGCATTATATATCATACGAGGTACATAAATCATGTATATTAAATAGCGCCTTACTCTGCTGAGCTCGTGTTTTTGGTTTTCAAGACAGTAACACGTAGCTCTGGCACGCGGAAACGTCTCGCTGAGGTCCCGCCTTTCCCCTGGCCGCTCAAGGGTAGCGACGAGGCTGCTGGGGAGGCGGAGGGGAGAGAATTGACTCTAGTTTCTGAAAAGATGAAGCTCCTGTCTGGAGAAACAGATTTGTATGTATTCAGATTTTCCAAATTCCTGTAAATATTTTTAATAATAATTCTTTATGGTATTTTTCCCTTCCTGAATGACTGTTTCTGAATGCAGGCCAGCGAGTTGAATTCTCCTGTGTTAGGTGTCTGTACGTACATACTTTGAAATTCCATTTTACTAAACAAAATTACACCTTTAAAAGACATTCCTGAGCTTTGTAAACTTGTTAATGAAGTCTTGCTTCATTCAGTTTGATATTCTTTTAATATTGCAGACAGCAAACAAAATCAAACACTGCTTTGGTTCCAAAGTGTGTTTTCTTGCTGTTATGAAAAATATAGATGAAATTGCATTTGAATTTTCCCTCCAGGTAGTTTTCCAAGATAGATACACGGAAGGACCCTAGGAATTACCTCTTTTTCCAAAAAAACCTTCAACGTTAGCAGGTTTGTGTTTTGTTGAAATCTCTCGGGAGTTTCTATTCCAGCTTCCTCTCCTCAGCGTAGCCGCCCCGCATGCTGGCTGCGGTCCTTGGGGGCACAGGTGCCGAGCGATGGGGACAGGCAGGTGAGCTCTGGAGACCCAGCTCCTCAGGGAGAAACCCTCTGCCCCGACGGGGCTAAAGCCCCTCAAAAGCCTACCTGGCTTGGTCGTGCTAACCGTGACAGCAGCAGCAGAGCACGCTTTGCTGTCAAAAGACTGTAAAATAAAGTAAGCAGCATCAGACAAATGTCCTGTGACAACTGTCAGGACATTTAATTATAGAATAAATAATCCCAGCCTATTTAAATGCCTAATGAGTTTCTGTATGGTTACTAGAGTATGAAATAATCCTTGGGTGCTGGAAAGGAGCCAGGGAGTATTTACTTACCCCTCCCACTGCTGCGTGGATTGCTGCTGGCAGGTAACTAAATCCAATAATTACTAGTGGGGAGGGGGAAAAAAAAAAGGCACATCTGCTGTTCTCTCTCCAAACTGGTGACAATTCAGCAGAAGAAGGGAGGTGAAAGAAAGACTGGGAAACCAGAGGAATTTGAAACTCTCAGTTTTGGGCCTGGTCCCCTTCTTCCCGCGGCACGCCACCTCCATCCCACCAGAGGGGACCGTGCCACCTGCGGCACAGGATGCAGTACAGAAGCAGCAGAGCTGTGCATGCTTCGGTGTAATTTTATCTAAAGACAGTCTATCTATTTTGAAATGAGTTGCAAACTCCTGTGGCTTAGCCTTTCGCCTCACACGCTTGTGGCTCCGTGTCAACTTTGACGCTGTTTACAATTTATACCAGCGAAGGAAAGGTCATTGAACCCCTTAAGCTTAGTTTTGTGATCTGGGGTTTGTGTATACATAAGAAAAAGAGGAGACAAACTGTGATATATGCTTTGCACCTATCCACCAGAAAAAAATAGCTCAGGGACACTTGAAACTTGCCTGGCATTAATGAACATCAAGAGGTCATGCCAGAGTTTTGGTAATGCACCGGAACTACCTGGTTTACTCTTTCATCCTGAAACTTTCCCAGGGCAGAAGACAAGGCACTGAACCCGGCCGGCAGCCGCAGTGCAAATCTCTGAGCTGAAATCTAACCCTGACAGCAAAGTAAAGCACTTTAGAGGAGAAAGACTCCTCTAAAAAGTGTGCCAGTAGATAATATGTACCTGTCTTTTCAGATTATTTACCTCCAGGGCTTTGGCTGAGACTCTTGTTAAAGGCAGGACTATGCAGAGCTGCTAGTGCTGCGGTCACTCCCATCCTTTATGCGTCTTGTGGGAGGGAATTTCCCTTTCCTGAGTTATACTAAGACGCTGTAGCCAGGAGAGGAGTTTCACTTGCCTTCCCTCCGAGTGAGGTAGGCTGGCGCACGGTACGGTACGCCGTGCTTCCTGCCCCCGCTCCGGGTGAACACGTTAGCATCCCGGGCATTGCATCTCCCCGAGTCCTGGCGTCACTGCCTGTGTGTTTTCAGAACCTGGTTTTGTCAACGTGAGTGGTGTGGCAGCACCTTCAGGTTCCTTGAGGAGGCCAGGGAAAGGGCTCAGAAGGGGAATATTGGGCTCAGGTCTGGCAGTATTGCTGGCTGCTGAGGGCAGGGGTGCAGGAGCTCAGCTGCTCCCCTGGGAGGGCACATCCCTTTCGGGACGTCGTTGCCTCTCTGCTCCTTCCTGCCCTGAGCAATTACCTCTCTTGCAAGGTTTCGCCCCGCGTATTTTTCTCACTGCCTCCTGATAAGCAAATGCAATGCTTGGAGCGACAGGGTGGAGACAGCTCTTAGCCATGATCGGGGGGATTGGGGAGTGCAAAATATTTACTGTCCTGTTCATCACTCTCCGCAGTAGTTACGGATGTACGCACATGTCTATACTTCATAAGGAAGCAAGCCCCACACATTAATTCTCTCCCCTGAATCTATCGAAGGCAGACTCCAACTGTGGTAGTAAATTACACACAGACAGATGACACAGATAGGTTGTCAGGTAGGATTTTTCCACTCTGTGCATTTAATTTGACTCCACGGTGTTGCCCCAGTTTCTGCATATTACAGAGTCCACACTCTCAATCATTTCTATTGCTCCCATAAGGAGAGAATTTACTTTATTTCTTTCTCATGTGCTTGCACCTGCTGTGTTTTGTTGTCTTGCTTAACCCTTTCATGGCACAGGTATATTCTCTCTCAAACTGGTATGCAGACACCAGCCGTCTTGCTGTGCTGCAATAGGTAAGGGGTGTTCAGTGACTTGCATGGGAAGGCGCAGCAGGGAGAGTAGGCTTGGGAGGAAGAGGAGGGGAGGCAGAGCGATCATTGTGTATTCTGGTGCCCTTCTGGTAATCCAACTCTGCAGTCTAGAAATGTGGTTTCAATTTTTCCTTTGAAACATGTAATGAGGAGTATTGCCAATACATACTGTATTCCTCTTTTGTCAAGGACTTGAGTTGTTCTCCCGTAGCCCAACAGCTGTACGAATTACGTCTTTTGACAATGGTATTTGACACTTAGTTTGCAAATTGGATTCATATTTCAAAAACAAGAAGGAATAGGGTGGGAGTTGGTCACCACATCAGCTTTTTTGTATTCTTTTTGTTGTTTTGTCTGCTTCACCATCCAGTTGGAAAATCATTTCAATAGCCCAAGTTTGACATTGTCTTTTCTGGTGAACCTATAAAGTTGTGCAAACAACTTTCTAAGACTTCCTTTGGGTGCTCACCTGATGGCTCCAGCAAGAAGAGACTGTTCTTTTATGTGTCTCTGCTTCTTTTTAAAAGGAATTTGGAGATCTGTGATCTTGGCTGGGTCTGATGGTCACTGGAGCTGTAACTCCCCATGTTCCTGCTGCTCTGCTGAAAACATCCGCTCTGCACTGGCTTTGAATCCTTTGCAGATCACAGACGCCAGAAGTCCTTGTTTGAAATTTAGAATTATCATCTCCTGTGTGTTTCCTCAAAAGACTTCAATGCATTTTGCAAATTTAATTAATGCTCATCCATTTCAACATGTGAAAAATTGAAGCACAGAAAGTTTAGCTTAGCTGACATTATTCAAGATAAGAGCTGTAACCCAGGACAGAACTCAGCACGTAGGAGGCTCAGTGCTCCTATTTCTTCCATTTTACTAACAGATTGCACTTCTTCCCACTTCTTATCAACATCTGTGGTTAGTCCTTCCCCCTCCATTTCTATTGCTTTTCAGTGAAACCGAAGGTTTTTCCAAAAGTAAAGTTCATTCTTAAGCTTTTCAGCTCAGTGTGAATGCTTAATCTTTTTGAAAATAGGGAGAAATTATAAAATGGAAATTATTTTCAGGAATGTGCACCCTCAGTCACCCTTCCCAACTTTCAGTGGGTTTTGTGTGCTCTTCAAGACTTTCTAAAAAATGGTCTTACGCAAGTCTAGATTACAGAGCATTATTTTCAGCATCTCATTGCCACCTCTGAGACTGTTGTGAGGTGGGATCCGTGTTGAGGAGGATGAACAGAGGGAAAGGATGGGGAATACCCATTTGCCAGTCATGTGGAGAGGAAGGGAATTTGTGATGAACAGAGGAAATCTGCAGTGGGGAGGCTGGGGAGAGGGGGAAGTCACATCCAGATCTAAGCTCTACAGGCAGAGCCAGCACTACCCACATGAGACGCTGCTGTGGTGGTGTGGAAATTCAGAATATGGCTGTGTGCGCTCCCCGTGCCTCTGGGGCATTGCTCAGGTCTTCCTGGGATCCAGAACTGAACAGCCTGAGAGTTTACTTGGGTTCAGCTTCCCGTACCTCTGTGCTCCATTAGGATTCACGACTTGTCCCTCTTCTTGCTAGCATTTTTTGGTGGCAAGTGGTTTAATTGACGCTCTGAATGTCCATCTTGTTACCTGTAGGACTCCAGCCTTGGCTTTGGCTGCTGCAGATCACACATCAGAGCTTCTGTTTTCTGTGCTGCAAGGCTATTGCAGCATGGCTTAAACCAGTCTGTGGTTTTCTTGAAAAATACCTCAGCTACTGTTGTGGCTAGAAAAAGATTAGATTGTGGGAAGACAGCATGAAAGCAGGAGCTGAACCCTGCATCAGAAAGATGAAAACTGTGTGATAGTGACTGTAGTGGTGTAAACTTGGCTCCTCTTTGCAGATACAGCTCCCCCCAGAGTGGTTGCAGCGATGTAAACAGAAGGAAATGCAGGTTTGCTGGGGTGTGTATAGAATCCCTCACTAAATTCCCCTGCTTGACTTAGCAGCATCTTACCTCCGGCTTCTCCCCAGTATCTATTTTGATGAAAATCCCTCAGTCCCAGTCTCATGCAACCGTTACTGCTGCTGCTGACTTCAGTGTTGTTCCTGTAGCTCATCCCAAACCTAGTCAAATATTTCCAGAGAAGGGTTTAATTATGGAGCATTCTTCCCATGTTTTATGACATTAGCTAAGAGTGAGTTCCCATCCAAGAACTGAAGAGCCCACATTTGTTTGATTATCCACTGTAATGTTTGTTTTTCTTCCCATCAGACAGAAATGGGCTTGTCACAGCACATGTCACTCTAGGGGCAGGGAGGTGTGGGCGAGGAGCATGTTAGCACATAACTCCTTGAATGAGTTGAAGCAGTGTTAATAATCCCATGCACAATCCTGAAGACCTTCCTGGAAGCTCTCTCCAAGGCACAGTTTCCTTCTGGGTATCCAATATTCCATCAGTGGGGAAAGAAAATGATGTCTGCAAAGGTGCTAATTGCTCATGTTTATCAAAAGTCAAGAGTCTGCAAAAAGGTGTGCGTGGGGGGGGCATTTACAGCTAGGAAACTTCTCTTTGCCCAGCCGCTTCTGAGAACTCGGCCGAGGTGATTTATGGCCCCGTTCACCAGTGACTGCTGCACACGCGGGGCTGGGTTTTTCTTTTAAGCAGTTGAATGTTTAGTATAGAAATTATTAGAAGTGACTAGGCTAGTATAGTCGCTACAGCGACTCAGAGGCTGTAATAATGAACAAAACATGCAAATATCCGCTTATAAATGACAAAAGCTGCAACAAATTAATGCTCCACAGCTTGGCTGTAGAAACGTTAGAAAGCAGAGAGCAGGCTACTTAGGTGAAGGTTAGCAGGGAGTGCTAGTCTAGCTGAGGTTCACATCTCGGTGCTTGTAGCATTGCAGCATGTGAGAGGAGGATTATCCATAGTCGGGCTTTACTGAGAGGAGTCAGCAGCAGGAGGCTGATGGCTGTGACTCTTCATCATCCAGGTCTGGCATGGTCAAAGTCCTATTCCTGCCATACCAGTATCTGACCAATTCTATTTAAAGGTGATAGCAACTTTGAATTTAGTTACAAAAGAATAAGGAATACGAAAAAGCAAAATTTACAAAATTACAATCTCCAGGTTCTAAGGCATTTGGTTGAAGGAAGTCCTGTAGGACTAACCTCTTGGTTGAGGATACAGTCCTGGACACAACTGCTAAACTCTCCTTTGACTGCTGCTGGCTTAAAAGCATTCCCTATGCAAATACACAGCAGGAGGAAGTCAGTGACTTCTTGCTGCAGGAAAGGTCAGGAAAACTTTCAGTTTTATGAAAACGCTTGGCCATCGAATGTTGCTGCCAAAGGCACAAAGCAGAAATACATTTGCAAGTCACTCAGACAAGAAGAGTATTAATAGGTCTTTTTAATACATGGAAGTGTATTCAAATCATGTTATTGTCATAAAAAATACATTTCAGTTGTTTATAATCCAGGCAGAATGCTGAAGATCTTTTTGTAGGTTAGTTTATCATTTCTCCAAAAGGGTGTGGAGCATGTGTGGCTAAAAGGAAGGTGTTCACCCTTGATATTGCTGAACCAGCCTGCAGGGTAGACTGGTGAATGGGGTGGCGGGGTTTGGGCAGTGAGGGTCCTCTGTTAGAAGAGGTCAGGCTTGCGCTATGCCAGACTCACACGGCTCCGGCTTGTTCCATTTGGCTCCGCTGGGCACAGCTGAGCCCAGTAGCGATGCTGGTGGCACCTCTGGAAAAGCATATTTGAGAAAGGGCAAAACCACCGGACAGGCAGAGGAGGAGGGAAAAAGAGAGTGCCTATTTTAACAGGCAATAAACTAAATTAATTTTCTCCAAGTTGAGTTTGTTTTGCCTGTGGCAGTAATTGGTAACTGTCTTTATCTCAACTCACAGTTCAAGTGGTGGCAGCCATATAACCACTGAAGGGAATTTTAGGTGTGCAGTAGTACAAGGTTCCTCCTTCTTTTTTTGTGTCACCAACATGTTATAAAAAGGTCAAGTGTCCAATGGGTCATTCCAGGACTTACTCTAAATACAGAGGAAAAAATCATGCTTGACTCTGGTGCCGGAGAGCACAGGCTAATTCAGAACATTATAGCTTTCCTGTGTATCTTGGGGAAAACCGCCTCTCTCTTCCTGCGCCACCTGATTCCTTGTTAGTGGTTAGTAGAAGAAAGGGCCCCAGAGGATTTAATCAGAAGTTTTCCAGTGTTTTCTGCTAGCCTCCAAGCAGGGATTTGCATTAGTCAGCAAATTAGTGGGTTAGCGACTTCAAATACCACAGTCATGTTCTGGCATTGTCGCCCTCT
>NW_010517717.1:41965-101774 GCF_000687285.1 Phaethon lepturus
CTTTCCCTCTAACAACAATAAAATTGTACATGTGAACTCCTTTAGTTGCAGAAGCAAGTGCAAACCTTTCCAAATAATTGGGAT
This sequence comes from Phaethon lepturus, assembly GCF_000687285.1. Taxonomy (NCBI): domain Eukaryota; kingdom Metazoa; phylum Chordata; class Aves; order Phaethontiformes; family Phaethontidae; genus Phaethon; species Phaethon lepturus. The sequence continues at coordinate 42,050 of NW_010517717.1, forward strand.
GCGAGGGAAAATACTTGTTTCCCAAGAAAGATACAGTGCTAAGCAGTTAGTAAATTTAGTTTTCAAGCATAAAAGACATTCCTGATGAGGCTTACAAGGGTCCCCTGAACCTTTCAAAGCATAGGAGGTAACAATGTCAAATACTGCCTTCAGAAATAATTTTTAAGAGATGGCAAAAATGACACATAGTGAGAAAGGGTGAAATGGTATTTTGCATGTTCTCCCGAGTTTTTTTTTCCTCCATTTTACACCACGCAGCCAGAAGTGTTAGATTGTGTGACAGTGTATGCAAATAATGGCACAGAGAGTCAGACAAGCCTGCTTATCTTTTCCAGCATAATCACACCTGGCATCTCCTTCTTGCAAACTTCTTAGTCAGATTAAATAGCAAAGTCTGGGAAAGGAAAATAGAAAAGTTACATCTCAGCACAGCAGCTGGAGTCCTTGTATGAGCCAAATCATGCAAATTTTACTAAGACCCCCTGGCTCCTCTGGGTGGCAAGATGATGCATATCGTTCAGAACCTCTTTACATGTCGAGAGCAGCTGACTCGGCAGAGTCACGCAAGGGAGAGATGTTTTCTCCCGCCACTGAGGCTGTTGGGTCAAGACTGGGAACTGTCTGGAAGGTCTGCTTTAGCTAGCCACAAAATAGTAGTCTGTGCTGGGGGTTAGCTGAGCGACGCAGAGTCAGTTGGGTGGCCAGCTGGGGCTGGCTCCGTAGCGGGACTTGGCTGCCCGAGCCCAGCACCCCGGGCAGCCCAGGTATCTGTGTCTTTTCAGCCTCTGCCTTGGGGCTGTGGGTTGTGCTGGGGCCAGGATGCCCAGGAGTGAGGGACTGCAGTACTGAGATGTGGGACTCGTTACTTCACCTTGCCTGAAATCCCAGAGCATCCCAAACTACTTTCTGTGCAGGTGCATCCTGCCATGCACAGCGTTTTCCCTATCGGGATGGGCCCTAGACTCTGCTGGACACGGATAATGACCAATAACAAAGCCAGACAATTGCAGTGTAGTGTTCCCTGTTGTCCAGCGGTACACTGTACTTACTACAGCCATGTACAGTTGCAGTGATGAGGTAAGGGACTGCAAAGCAGCACAGTCCTACCACATGGAACATGCTTCTCATGAAAGCTGTGCGACCTGGGGAAGCTGCATCCTCCTTTGCTCTTCCAGAAAACTGGCGCTGGTTGTATTTAACTTAATGCTGAAAACCCCGTCTTGGGCTTTGTAGCTCACGTACTTTAAAAGGTAAACAAGCAGGAGATGCAGTGCGGTGTTAGCAACTTCTAGCATGGCCCCTCTTGGATGCCTTGAGGTCATCCCTGTGGAGGTACGTCACATCTGGCTCTTTCAGTCCCAGTCATGAGTTGTGCCTCACCTGTGCCTTTGAGGACATGTGTGTTTTAACCTGGCCTTCATCTCTTTTGTATGTAAGGCTCTAGAGAGCTTTTCCGTAGGTTTTCTTGAGTAATTCCTCCATTTAACCTTGTGCAGAATCCTTCTCATTCTCCTGGTTCCCCAGACTGTCATGTGGTTTCAATCAAGAGGTAAAAGCTAACTGAACTGGCATGGGTGAGAGCATCAGACAGGCTTGTGAGGTTTGGTAGATGACATGCAAAGGGCAAAGTGTGATTCCTTTTAGACTGGTTGGGCTAGGTTTGGGTCCCTGCACCCTCTTCCTGTACACTTCATTCCTTGCGTGCTCCCTGCAATTGCTGTTGGGAAGAAACTCCTCCCTCGAGGATGGGTATGTCAGTTTGGCCAAGGGAATGCAGTGGCTCTCTGTGTACAGAGATTTCATCAAAAACTGAGGAACATTAATACTAGTCATGCTCCAAATTGGTTTCCAAAATTCTCACATTAAGAAGGATTTCACTGGGGGACAGTTGTGCTAAGCATCTGTCTGACATTTCAACAGCGATTTCAAGGTTTTTCAATCATTTCAATGGCCAATGCTAATTTTTCTTTTCTTAACACAAAGTTAAGTTCTTTGGTGTAAACGGAGAAGACTTACAGAATTAAGAGGTGGAAGATGCCTATTAGGTCATTTTGTCCACCCCACTACCAGCAAAGGACTTTTCCTAAATTATCTTCCTAAGGTTATTAATGAGCCTAGTTACAAAACGATTCAAGTAGTAGGGCTGTGCTGCTTTCCTGGGGGAGGCTATTCCAGGATCTAATGAGTTTTGCTTTTGGGTAACTTTCCTTGTCTCAGAGCTTTTTCTGTCACGTTTACTAATGAGTTTTTGCTTTAGTGCTATGATACTTTCTGATTTTCACTGATTCACACGTCTGAGGACCACTAGGGACCAGTGGCCTTACAGGTTGGCCCCTTCCTGAATCGATTTCTGCGCATTTCTTAGATTTTGTGTGAGAAAAACCTACTGTCTTTGCAGCTAAGACAAAACATCTCTTGAATTACCTGAAAAACGACTGGGAAAAGACTTCCTGCTCAGGTGGGCAGTCTGCATTGCACTGCCTGGGAAACTCTCTTTCAGCCAGACTTTTCTTTTTTCTCTGGCATGTGAGCACAGGGATTAAATGGGTACCTGATCTCCTGCAAAACGGTCAGTGCCCTCATGCTACCTTGTGCTGAGGTCTGCAGTGCTTGAGGAGCAGGGCTTGCAGGGCATTTGGGACTTCCTCCATTCCCACTAAGCTGCGTGGAAGTAAGATCAGCGTCAGGGTAGATCCAGACCTGTGTGCTCAAGCATCCGCTTCCCGGCCAGCCATACACGTCAGCATTGAGATGACGTGAGGCACAGAGTGGAGCCCAAGTACAGAAGTAGAGTGAGGTCCAACTACAAAGTCCAAACTGCCGTGCCAATGGACCGCAGAGGCTCCAGCCCTAAGTACACATTGCTGGCAGGACAACAGCAGTGAGAAAAACAATCCCCAAGCAGTAAATATGGGCAAAGCTCTCGATATAATGGAAAAATACAGATGCATCTGTATTAAAGTCTTAAGACCTCTACAAGAGCTATTTCTAACCCCCACATTTCCTGTTAGTGTGGCTTTCCTAGAAATGGATACCACGTCCTCGTGAAAGGGCTCGACTGGGGCCTCTGGCTGTGCTGCGTTTCCCTCACCTGCTTGGATGCCCGTTTATTCCTGGAACTACAGCATCCGGAAAATAGCACTTTACAGAGCTCTCGCTTTTTGGTTGAAAAGACATGTGAAACAAGCTATGGAAATAATGGAAGTAAATTTGTGGAGATACCCACTGCCTTCAGTGTGCCTTTAATAAATGGGGTCATTTGGGATCCAGCTTTGCAGAACGATCTTCTGCGTGTTACTTGCCTATTGTCTGGCTTTTTATGTGACGTGATTTCTTAGTATAGAGCAGAACTGGTGTTTCTAACATAGCTTTTCTGAAAAATGCTGGTCTTTAAATACTTCTAAAATCTCTGTTTGGCAAATTTTCCTATTCTAGCAAAACATTTGGGATTTTTCTTAATAGGGTTAAAGTACTTCAAATCTTATAAAAAAAAAAAGTGAACATTTTCTGTTTCTTTCAACTGGAATTTTTTGTAAATGAAAACTGCAGATTTGCAAGAGTGCTCTATTTTTGAAAATTATCAACCATTTCAAGGTATGTTCAGCCACTTTACCCTTCTCCCATTGACCTTTGAACCATTTGACTGATTCCTGCTCAGTTGGAGGGAGGAGTAGCAGTCATGGAGGTAACTTCCAGGTTCTTCAAACCAGGTCACAGCTGGAGGTTAGACAGCAAGGAGCCTGGAAGGAGCAGAGGGAGCACGAGAGCAAGCATGGCCGTGACTGCTGCTGGTAGCCTGGCACAGCGGAGGGCTTTAGAGAAGACTGCCTTTACCTAGGTTGCATCCCTTCACCACTGCGTTTCCCCTCTCAGTTTCATTCTCGAGGCGTGTTGAAGTGGAGGGCAAGATTTTCTGGGCAGAGACACCTTTTTCGGTGCGCCTTTACAGCACCCAGTTTCGCACACTTCCAATTTCAGCTGAGTGCCACAATAAATAAGTCAGATGGGCTGCTGGCCTGATCCATTTTCGTATGGCAGGGATTTTCTTGGTTTGTCTTCTGTTTTTCTTTTTACTACTGGTAATTCAAATATATGCTTCCCAAGAATTGCTGTAATCACCGAAAATGACAGATCTGTCCTTGTCAGTGTTTCTTTCCCAGCTCCGTTCTGAACACTTCTCTCTGTTGTGCTGGTAACGCTCATCTGTATGCAACTTTCCTTACATTTTGGCAGACGTTGGGAATTTCAGCAGCAATAAATTTAGATGGATAGAATTAAGAAAGAAGACAGCTTTTTGGAACAGGGAGCAAGGCTTTTTTCGGTGGGTTTCTGTTTTTTTTCTAGATATATCATCTATGAACTCTCACCTGGGAATGCTTTTATATAGAAAAAAATATCATGTGCCTAAATGTCTATAGACTGCACCTGGAATTGAAAGTAGATTTCTGCTCCAGTCATATTTCTCAGTTGTCTCTCTTGAAAGGAGCTCTCAAGATCAAACTTTGACTTTCATATTTTTATTTCCCTGGGCTTTTGTTTGCAATTAACACAATATTTAACATTTCATTGACAGTAAACACTTGCAATATGCATGAAACAGCCATTTCTCACTTTCATCTGACAACCAGAAAGACATCGTATGTGGGTGCCGCTAGCACAGATCCACTTTCTTGGGGTTACACTGATTTGTGCCAGCTGAACTTGTGACCTGAGCGCTCCCTCCTGCGCCCCGAGCCAGGGTGTGCGCAGCACGCTGCCTTTTGTTTCCCAACCTTCCTTCAGATGATCCTTCTTAACAGGGAAACTGTACACGTCCCTGTGCACTAGGCAAGAAAAATGCCGTGGGCAGCTTTCTAATCCCTCAGCAAAGCTGGAGACAGCACCTACTATATCAAATAGCTCCTGCCACGGCTCCCTCCAGGCTCTGGCCTCGTCCAGTTTACGATGACGCCAACCATGGGTCGCCTCTCACTCCCTGGGGAGCCCCTTCCCTGCTCCAGCAGATCTTACCAGTAGGAATATTTTCCAGATGTGCAGGCTGAGCTGGCCCCCCCTTTGCTCCTAGCTGTGCCCAGTTGCTTTGAGTATGGGTTTCATGTAAGATGTGTTTAAGCAAAAATGTTGCAGCCTGGTAGAACCAAAGGAAATATTTTCACCAGTTCTGAAAAGAATTAATGGCTGAAGGAGATTAAAAAAAAAAACAAAAACCTTTGGGAGGAATTGCTATCTATAAGGACTTGGAAGCACTTGGAGACTGGCTCTTCTTCCCATACGGAAACTCCACTTGTCTGGCTCCTAAATGCAATGAGAAAGCAGAAACCTCTTGTCAGTACTACAGCGATTCAGCACATCTCCTGGGTTTTGTCCTTGCTTTTCATTCTGGGCACAACTGGATCTTCGTGATGTGAACCAGTACAAATGCACCGACATCATCTGAGCTATGCCGATTTATGCCAGTGTCCTTTCATCTGTATGAAGAGTCTGTTAGTGGTCCTCACCTGTGCATGGTAGGTAAATGCTGCCTGGAATAACCCGGGCAGTTTCTTGAGACTTACAGACTAGCTGCACTTTTGAATCTGATGTAGTGCTATTTGCATGTCATGCTTGTCACGGTAGTACTCAAGCATGATCCAGAGGTGCAGCACGGTGATTGTTGTCATCTACGTGTGATGTTTTCATGACGCCTTTTTTTTCCCAGACTGTAGCATACTATGTGTTGTCCCTGGTGTGGCCTGTTCTGGCAGTTAAGGAGACTGACTAGGATGAGATGTAAGTTCCTGCCCCAATGTCTCTCTCTGTCTACTGGTTCCCCTTCTGGTTCCTTTAAAAAGGAAACAAGAACATCACCCACTGCGTTACCATGTGTGTTTCAATCCTAAGTCTGTTAGGGCTGGGTGTACCTATTCCTGTGGGTTTAGGGGTCAAACACGACGATGTTCTGGTTTTGACTGAGAAATCTTCTGACCAGTTTGACTCTTCCAGTAGGGGACCGTAGCGTCCCAGTGGTGACACTGGAATTTAGTGGGCAAAAGAGCTGCGAGGATGAAGATGACAACCATACATTGAGCGTGGGATAGCAAATAGAGGACCAGTTTTGCAAGCTTGTCACTGTTGCCTTGAGTGCCAAAAGGGTGGGCTGAGGACTACCGAACTCCTTGTCTCTCAAGGAAACATTTTGCTGTGTTTTGATCTTGTTTTCATCCGGAGTGATCTTGAATCACGTCAGCATATTTAATGAAGCATTATCCTAAAAATGGTATTTATCTAGTTCTTCATCTGAGGATACTGAACCTGTAACTTTATGAGAAGAAAAAGGTTATTTGGTTTTTTGGTATTAATTCGCATAAAAATTACCCTCTGATGAAGAGCAAAATGTGTCCTGGAATGCGAGGAAAGAGCGAGCGAGGCTGTGATGCAATACCCAGGAGCTCCGCTTCGGGTCTGCAGGCTGCATCTGCAAACAGCAGCAGCGAAAACAACAGACCAGCTCTTTTTGTGATATGTGAAGTGCAATTATGAAGTGAAATACGAAGCTGGTATCTTAATATCTTAACGATACTGAATTTATTTTCAAAGTTAAGCTGTGCAGAATGAATCATTTATCAGTGGGCCATATGGAAAGGCACTTATCTAAACCCCCTTCTTAGTCCCAGGTGTGCTTCTTTGGCAAGAACAAATCACACATAGCATTTGGAAGAGAACTTAAATTCCAGATGCACAATTTTAAGATGCATTTGCAAAAATAAAAATAGGCCGAATTCTGCAATATGTTATTTTTCTGCAGCTTCAGTGAAGTTAATGAGGTTCCATGGGGGTAACTGACACAAAATACAACTCAAGGGATCCCCTTTTTTACTGTGTTACTCCAGTTTCATGCCAGCATTAATTTCTGAGGAGCTAGTCTGTCATGGGGAAGAGAACTCAACCCAAAGTGTCTACTGTCTTTCCTTATGTCCTATTAATAAGTTTATACAGCGAGACAGCAGTGAGAAGGAAGTGTTTATATTGATATTGTTGCTGACTGATGCAAGGGGGAAAGCAGTAGCCCACCTTTCCGCTGGCTTCAGGCCTGCAGCTTCTGGAGGTTCCTGACATGAGAGAGATGTAGTTACTCTCAGCTGGCCGTGATACGCAGTGTTTGCAGCAAAGCAAGCCTCACCGATGAGAACTGCTCTCCTAGGGAAAGCCAGGAGTACCAAGTCAAGAGGTCAAGTCTGTGTTCAGCTCTTCGTTGTCTTGTTATCCAAGAAATTAGAAACCACAGAGATGAGTTAAGTAAAATCTGATAAAAAAAAAATCTTGAAAATTATTTTTTAATACCAGGGAATTATTTAGAAATCATTTTGCTCCCTCAGGAACTGCAGTTTTGGGGGGAGACTGAAGTTGTCCCTGTACACAGATCCATTGCAATACTGACTTCCACTGAACACTTTATAGCAACAAACTGATGTGCTTTTATCGGAAACTTGGGTGATGCTGTTGAGCGTTTCCAAAGTGCAATCCCTGAGCAGCATTTGGAAGGATCAGAGAAGAGCCTGGTTAGATATCGCAGCTGAGAGCTGCAGGGTGGACTCCAGCTGTGCAGGGAATATTTACTCGCAGCTGCTGAGCAGAGCTCCCAAGTTGATTGCACGGTGACTGCTGTCAGTCAGCGCCAAGGTTAAATCTCAGGTCTCGGCAGCAGAAGGAATTGCAGCCAGTAAACGGAGAGGAAGTGGTGGCTATATCTGCAGGTGCAGATTTGGTGCAATAGAAGCACATCACTAGATAAATGCAGTTGATGTTCAGACCCCTAAACCTCCACTAAATGTATTTGGGGGTTAATGTTAGGCTGGGATTAGTTTGGCTTCCTTCAAGCCCAAGTGCGTGGCTTGAAGCTGCCTGCAGGACCAAGCATTGGTTTGGTCTCTCATGGCCTGCTACAGGCTGGAGAGCATTTGGTACACACCTGCAATGGGGCTTCCAGCTTTGTAGCCCGTGAAAGCCCAGTGGCAGCACTCACAACTGAGCTCATGTGCAGTAAGAAAAGATGTGCTTCAAAGCTGTAGTGTTGCTCTGAACTGAAAAGCTATGGTTGCTGTCAGTGCAGTAGGGCCAGGCTGTGTGGTCTTGTAGAGGAATTTCTAGAGTACAACTCAAGAGATGCAGGTTTTTCCTCTCATTCGGATGATGAGTTGCTCTGTGACTTCAGGGCAGTTAAATAATTCAAAGCCTTTTTAACTTTCACAAAGTGTTTGCTCTCACTGATGTGCTGGGAGAATGGTGGTTATGTAGAAGTAGGTACAGAGAGTTGAAACACTTTTGATTTATTCAGTTCTTTTTTCAAGACCAGGTAGAAGAAGCTCAAGTGGTAATTTTTACCTGTGTTGAATGAGTTTTAAGGAAAAACATCTAAAGCAGCACATATTAGAATAAAATAATTTCTACTCAAAGCTGGTGATAGTGTTTGGAAGTGGTACTCCGAGGAGGTTTTTTTTATACAAGTGTTTGACTTGCTGGGTCGTTACTGGCCTTTGACTTGATCATGAGTTTGTGGAGTGGCATAAACCAAAGTGAGAGGACACCAGAGAAGGAGGATGGTATCACAAATTGCCAGAGAGCGTCTGCTAGCTGGTGCCTGCAGCTGTACATGGGATGTATTCTTTGATTCCTGCCCTGAGGACTCAAACCAGAAACCATGCACACAGCCAGACGGCACTTCGCTGTTTGATTTGTTTTCATCTCTGTGTCAGTTTAATGACTGGTCACGGTGCAGGTGACTGTAGTTCGAAAGGCATGAGCAAATTCCTGCACAAAGGTTGAGGAGCAGCTTGCATCTTGAGATGCTCTGAAACATCTGCCAGTTCGTTCAGATGATGGGGTGGCCTCCAGGAGCCAAATACTAAGCTAAGTGATTCAGAGAAGCCTGACGGGCTATGTATCCTAATAACACCAAAATATAATGGAAATTGAATGTCTGGCTGCTTTTAAGTAATTTGAAAATCCCAGTCGTGTTATATTTATGAGACTGTCTGCACCACGTTTACAGAGGCACCAAGCAGGCTCTCCATGAATTCCCTCCCATCCAGAGCTGTCTAGCAACATTCATACAGGCTTACATGCAGAAGAACAAGCTCTGCTGTTGGCAGAGCTTATTAGTTTTGGCACTATACAAAACTAATTTGGGTTTAAACTCCAGCTTTTTTATCTGTGTGAAGATGCATGGTAACATGGACTCGGGGGACGGGTGTGTGCTAGCATGGAGGGCTCTGCTGCATGCTGCAAGAGGTAGTCATGGCCAACATGTAGTAGAGGTAGTGCTGTCAGGCCTGATGGTGATATCCTTCACAGCAACGAGGTGACATCAGTATCAGTAGATGTATGGTTTAAGGAGAGTTAGCTGGGTTATAGTTAGATAATCTCTACCACAACAGTAGAAGTGGAATGGAGATCCCCCTGTGTCCCCCACAGGTCAAAGGCTGTTGGTTTTTGTGGCCATGTCTCACTACCCACACAGTCCTGATTGCTGTTGGTCTTTCACTTGCATTTTAAGTTTCCTTTCCCTGATTCTAAAAAAAATTCCTTTCCTGAGCCAACTTAAAAATCCTTCACTTTTTCTCTTTGTTTGGTTTTTTTGTTTCTTACACATAGTGTAGCCTGGAGACCGCAAATGACTGATTCCCAAAGAAAAATATCTCTGTTGCCCAGGCCCATAATTTATAGAATGGCTTTTCTGACCAGTTGTGTTTTCCATTTAATATATTTTCTGTTTTTCAAATCTCCCCCTTCAAAGCGGAAATGCAGCGTTCCTTGGAGCTGGGATGGGGGAACGCTGCTGAGAGCTCAATTTAAAGGTCAGGGGCCTGCGGGACGGGGCGTTCCTTTGCTTTCTGCTCTAAAATAGGCTGAAGACAAAGGTGAAGAAAGAAAGGAAAGGTGAATGCTGTAAGATCATAAACAGCGCTGTGCGTGCAATCCGCGGGTCTGTGTCTCACGCTGTATGTCACCACGGTGGGCTCATTAATGTTCGCTCGAAACGTTTCTGAACCGCCATTTCCCAAAAATCATCTGTTCTCGTGTACAAAAACAAATGAAGTCAGCTTTGCCGTTTCCCTGCAATGCTTTCCCCTGGAAGAAGCCAGCAGTGGGGCAGGTGGCCAGCTGACATCCCATGGCAAGGGTTCTTCGGGCACACTCGGCTATATATTATATGAATCATGCGCGGCTGTGGGTCGGGTGCTGCGCCGTGTCGTGCCGCTCGACGCCAGCCAGGGCTGATGTGGAAGGAATGGTCGTAGGAGGGTTGTGAAGCCGTGTGTGACAGCCTGTAACCCATGCTCCTGCTCCCAGGCATGGCTCTTCTCCTCTCCATGCCCGAGGCATGGTGCGTACAACTGAAAAGCAGAACAGAACTGTTGCTGCTCTAAAACTTGCCAGCTTGGGTGTTATTAATGACCAAGGCAAGATACTGGAGATTTGATTTTCTAATAAATTCAGACACGCCTAAAAAAGGATGTAAAACTCAGGGAATCCTCCTCTTTGATGGCCTGTTTTTTACATGCATTACTGGAACAAGGCATTGCATGGCTTTATGCTAATTAAAATTAAGGCCATCCGTCCCTGTTAGGCTGCCTGCGTGGGCTTGGATCCATGTTGCAGGAGAGGGCACTTACCACCAGACTTGGTTGTACTCTGCAGCAACGTACATTCTTCCTTGGAAAGCTTCGTATGTGTGCAGAAACGCAAGAGTCACCGAGCCGGATGGACAGCAGCCGCTGGAGACTTGGCTGCAGATGCACGGCCAAGGCATGTGCTGAGATGAGGTTCTCCATGTTCTGGCTCTTGCTTCTCAGCCTGTTCCTGCTCCTTTATCCAGTGATGGTGTAACGGCCAGGCCAGCGTTTCTGTTAGGAGCTGTAGCTAGGGCTCCGCTTCGCTTTGGTGCTCTCTAAAAACCTAAGCAAGGCTCGGATCCGAGAATGAGACTTAGGGCTGGTTGGGAGATGGGAAGTTGGGCTGGGAAACCATCTTTCCAGCAAAGGCAGGGAGGTTTCCTGCAGCACCCCAGCGCTCTGCCAGAGTTCCCCGTTAGTATAGGGGCTGTTAGTCCAGTTCCATGCTCAATGCTTACAATTAATAAACCTCGTATGTGGTTGGTAAATAGAACTGGTGAGGAATTTTTTTTCCTCTGTATGAAAAATGTAGAAGCAAGCAGTATTTTTTTCTTAGTCATTAAGGTTATGTTTTTTTGTAGAGGAAAATGTTTCCTTGTAATTAAATTAACATTTTCAGATAAAAAAATTACATCTGAATATTTAAGATACAGTTGCACATGGCACCTGGGAGGTGTTCTTCAATATGATGCTGTTTTTCTATCAAGAGCAACTGCTGTCTCTTGAATAGCCTAGCTAATGGCCTCTCGCACTAGAATACAGTTTTATAGTCACTTCTTGTGAAGTTCATGTACAGATATATAGTCTGCCCTGCTCAGTTTCAGCTGTGGCCTAATGAATTAGGTGGGACTGAAGTCCCACCATATTCAATTGCAACTGCAGAAGATTGGTTCACATTCGTGACACCAAAAAGCAAAAATGTGGTGTCACACAGCAATGCAGGGAAGTCTGGGGCAGGAACCCTAAACCACAAGTTTGAAGATGCAAGCCGTATTCATGCAATTAGGTTTTAAATATCCAAAATACTCATGCTGCATAGTATAGAATTTATTTTCCTGTAACTACGTATATATTAATATATATTGTTGAAAAAAACACAAAACCAAGCCAGAGGAGGGGAGAACTGACAAAGGTTAATAGACAAATATGCATATAGTTGCAAATGGACTGATTTTATTCATATTATTTAATCTTTTCTCAATGGAAGAATGCCAAAAAAGAAGTGGCTATAGTTAGTTACAGAGGTTTTTCCTGACTTTAGACGTTTTTAGGTCATGCCCACAGTGTAGAGACAAATGTAAAGATGAAAAAGTGGGACAAAAAAGAAAAAAAAGGCTTTTGCATAGAATGTGAACTGGAGGGCTTGAGCTAAGTCTCTAAGGAAGGGGGCATCCAGTTGCATTGAAGGTGGAACAGTTACACATTTATAATAATTTTAGAGCAACACAATGTGTTTAAAGGGTCCTCCCAATGAATAATGGTATTTTGTTCTCATTAAAGCCTTGTACTGCATGTCTCCCATTACAGTGGAACGAGGGACAAGGCTTCTGGTTAGGCTCCAGCGTCCTAATGAGTCTTCAGTCCCGGCTCAGACTTGCTGGTCCTGACTGTAGGCTGCCGGCAGCCACCCTACTGCTTTCTAACCTCCGTAAGGTCACTGTGGTGGCAATCACGTGGGCTTGATACAAAACACAGACCCCGAGCCCTGAAGCTATAAGAAAATTTCTGTTAGCAGTGTTAGGACTGAGTGTCCGTTATGGTATGTCTCTGAATCTAGTAGGTGACAGGCACATCAGGCTGTGTACTAATGTTGGAGTCACCTTGCCCTACTGAAACAGAAAAATGGCTTTGGTGGAGACTGAGGAACTGTTGTCTGCCTATTCCCTTGATATACTTGCTTTTCCAAAGCACTTGTGTGATCAAGATTTCTTCCATGGCTTTGAGCCTTTTAACTGGTGCTTGTTACGCGTTTCACAACACATGCGATTGTCTTCCAGACCATTGAGTTGGTACGTGGCAGCAAGGGATACTTGCGAACTAGTGGGTCAGATCAAGCCATTGACTTGAAGGTGTTTCCTGCATAACGATGAAGAATCATAGAATAGAATCACAGAATAGTTAAGGTTGGAAAAGACCTCTAAGATCATCAAATCCAACTGTCAACCCAAAACCACCATGCCCACTAAGCCATGTCTCGATGTGCCATGTCTACGCATTTTCTGAACACCTCCAGTGATGGTGACTCCACCACCTCCCCTGGGCAGCCTGTTCCAATGTTTGACCACTCTCTCGGGAAAGAAATATTTCCAATATCCAATCTAAACCTCTCCTGGTGCAACTTGAGGCCATTTCCTCTCGTCCGGTCGCTAGTTACGTGGGAGAAGAGACCAACACCCATGTCACTACAACCCCCTTTCAGGTAGCTGTAGAGAGCGATAAGGTCTTATCAAGCAACTTAATTTTCTGTACTACTTCTATTTCATTTGTTTGGAACGCAGTTTTATCTTGACAAATACGATCTCTTCCTTCTCTTTTTCTGACTTGTGCTGCAGTTCCTTTCCCCATGTCCTGCAGGAGCACCACCGCCCCATGGCTTATCCCCCCCCAAAGTTTCCTGTGGAAAGGCGCTTACACCTTGTTAATGTGCTCCCAGGATCCATTTGTTCTTCGCAATACATCAGCAGCTGAATGGGATGTATGGAGGGTTTTTATCCTAGCCCCTCTTTTAGGTTTCTCTGTCTCCTTTCAGTTTTTTTCTTAAAGAGAGAAAAAATAATTCTGGTATTGACTTAATTGAAAAAGGAAACCGAAGCCTATTGATTTAGTAGGAGTCAGAAGTCCAGATGAAGCTAACTCCCTGTCCCTTCTTTTCTCCCGTGAAGTTGTCACTAATACTGTGCTATATTCTTTTTAAATTTAATTTATGAAATATCACTGAAATTTGGAAGGGCTTGCAGTGACTGGAACTCAGCAAGAAGTAGAAGTTTATGGCCCCTAACAAGAACAAACAGGATGAGAAAATCCTTCATGTTCTCCCAGCTAACCATAGAAACAGCCATTTTTTTTCTTTTAAATAATCTCAAGGAAAAGTTAGCGAAACATAAATTAGAATGACTGCCGCTGATTTATTTTTGTGAATAAAAAGGACATTCAGTAGCAGGTCATTTGTTTTTGTTTTCTTTCAGAGAGTAAATGGAAACATATTCTTACCTCACTTTTCTCACAAGTACAGTAGATTTCCTAAGCTTGTGTCAAGGTTTTATTGCCAGGAAAAAGTGGTTGAATATTCAGCATTTGTAATGAGGGCATCATCAGACATGGAATACAGCTGTCAAGGCTGGTACATTCATTTTCTAAGCATGGGGCTGATTTGGTTAATGATCTTTGAGTACCTCTTTGCTGGACCGTTAATTATGAACCATTTCAAACCTATAACCATCCTTTGCAGGTAATTTTCGGAGAAGGTGTATTTCTGAATAAGAAAGTGCCATGACTTGCTGAACATGCTAAGAAACCATGTCAGTTTAGGAGAGCACAGGGAGTCTTAATAAAATACAAGCACTGAATGAGGTCGACTGTACCAGATGGGATCACAGGTCTGCTGAGCTTGGTTTCTGGGCTGTGGCAGTATCAGCTCTTTCAGAGGAAATACATGTCAGGAGGTTTTTCTGAGTACTAACAGAAGCACTGAACATTCATCCCTCTGACAAATTACAAAGTCAGTATGATCAAGTGGATTACAAATAGGACTGGAAACTCCTGAGTTCTCTTTCTGGCTCCGTCCTTGACTTTCTTCTGTGACCTTAAGCAAATCATTTTAACTTCTCTGAGCCAGATTCATTGCTCCTGTAATTCCATTTGATATAGTAAATGAGGAAGTGTATAGCCCTATATATCTTAATTTTCCTATCTGTAAACCTGGGTGAATGCTTTTGGTATGTAATTATTACCCACGGGTTCTGAGCTGTTTCAAATCTTTACAGCGCTTTGATGTTAGCGAGCCTATTTGTTGATACATGGAGTATCTACACGGTAAGAAGTTTTAGAGAAGTTTTCAGCTTTCATCCGAGAGTGGGTGGAAAAACATTGTATGTATATTATATATGTTTAATCTTGTTTTCAGCTTTCTTTTAAGTGTAAGAATTTGCCTATCATTTTTTGTCCAACAATTACCTGTGTTCTGCTGAAAGACGTAACAGCTTCTAGAACTTTGTCTGCCTTGTTAAAAAAGCACAAAAGGTTGGCCTGAATATTGAAAAATCTTTAGGAAAGTCAATTTGACTGCAGTACCCTGGTTATCTACACAGCTACGATCGACGAGCGGCAACAGTGATAAGGGTAATGTCCATGATGCACTCTGAATGCACTAAACGCTTCACAGACTTATTGCAAGCTCATTTTAATTATTCTTAGCTCTCTTTTCCAGTGGGGAGATCAGAGAATCATAGAATCTTTGGGTTGGAAAGGACCTTAAAGGTCATCTAGTCCCACCTCCCTGCAGTGAGCAGGGACATCTGCAACTCGATCAGGTTGCAGCCTGACCTGGGATGTTTCCAGAGATGGGGCATCTACCACCTCTCTGGGCAACCTGGGCCAGGGTTTCACCACCCTCAGTGTGAAAAACTTCTCCCTTATATCTAGTCTAAATAGTTGGCATTGATTTGTAGCTAGAAACATCTTGCTATCATCTGTATGCTGTTGGATGCACATACTTAGCTGGGTGTACCTGTACCAGTAAGTCAGCTCCATGTGGCAGTTGGGTGGTAGGCGCTGTTGGGGTGCCCAACGGAGGCTGCCTGGGCCCTTCAGGGCTGTTGGTGCTCTTGTGGTATTGGGAAACTGAAAGTAGGGGTTGTCAGAGCATGTGCTGGCAGTTGTGGTAACACAGGAAACCTGTCTTGCAGGGACTACATATACCCTATGCTGGCAAATCCCTTATGGGAACATACAACACAAGTGGCATGCTGAGTTATCATGACTTATGTGCATGTATGTGGAAGAAGGAGCTGTTGAGAAATGTCCTGAAGCCCATTGTTCAGAAAAAAAACCAACAAACACTTCTGGAAAGATTTTGTTAGTAGAAAAGGCCAGTATTTGCAGTAAATGTACTTGGTAGCCTTGTGTAGATGTGACTACTTAAAGCTTGTAGCGTTAAGGCTCGTTGCTGTGGGTCTGGAGAGCATGGCCCAGATGCTCTGCTGGTGGTAATGGCTGGGGCAGCGAGAGGTGACTTGGTGGGGTGATTAAGGAGGTAGACACAGTCTCACAAGACTTTGATTCTCTCTCAGGCTTCACAATTAATACATTGCATGGGAAGTCATTTTTCCTTCTTTTATCTCTTCCCTTTGCCTGGAGCGGGAAGTATCTCAGTATGCAGTTGTTACTACAATGAGGCTTTGATCTCAATTAAACAATCTAGACAAAGAAATAATAATAACTCACGATTATGCAGTTGACTGTGGTATTGCTGCAGTGATGGAGACCATTCCTAAAAAATACTTGTGTTGTAATACAGGCTTACGGGGATCTCTTTTTTTGGTCTTGGAGCACATGGTCACAGTGCTAGAGATGCAAAAGCCATGGTACTGTGTTCCCTGTGCTGAAAATCAGAAGTGGAAAAGTGACCTATTAGGTCATTCATTTTGTTGGCTCTTGACAGAATTACTCCTGGTGCCACGCTCTCACCGGAGCCTGATCCTGTCTAGTTTTGAATAATTCAAACCCTGGTACTTCTGCTACCTTTTACTTGGAAAAACTATTTCAGTGTCTAATAGACCTCCTGGGTAGGAAACTCCAGTAACTGCTGTGTATAATTCCTTGAACCATCTGAAACAGTTCCACCTCTGTCTTGGGTGGCTCTGCAACTGAAATCACTCGAGCTTGCTAAACCGAGCTCTTTAGTCCCCGTTTTGTCCCAGCTCCTTTGTTGTTTAATCTTTTCATGTGAATCTGCCCCCCTAGGCCCAGAGATTCCCCCGTAGCTGTCCGGAATGATCAGTCAAAAAAATACAGAGGGGGACTGGTCTTCATTACACTAAGCCCTTCTTTATACTTGACTGACTGTGTAAAGGGTCCTTAAAATGGGTGCATTGTGCTGTTTCTCTAATATCAATTTATAAAGGGAGTATTTTCACAAAGTACGGTAAGCACCATTTTGTTAAAATTACAGCTGAAATCCTCACTTCCTGGATTCATGTGTTTATCAACAAATACCTCTCTCTCTCTTTTTCTTTTTTTCCCTAACATGCATATTGCCATTCTTCATTGCTGTAAAGGAAAGTTTTAAAGAGCGGGGGGAAATTAGGCCTTGAAAACTCAGAGACTATTAGAACAAATCATATAAAAATGTTGGGTTTTACTCTTTTTCCTTTCCTGTATTTCTTCCGTCGCAAGCTCTGTGCAGTCTGGCTCCTGAGCTCTGGAAGCTGGCAGCGGTTACTGGTTTTGCCGTGATGAGGCATCAGACCCGCGAGCGCGTGGTGCTGCAGCTCTGTCCCCCCCAGCTGCCGCTGCCACGGGAGTTTCCTGTGTCACTGGGAGATGAGATGCAGCCAACGTATTTCTCAGAGTCCTGTGGGACTGCACGAGTAAAATGTTACTGAACTCAAGCCGTAATTCGAAAAATGAACGTGAGCAAGTTACTGGTAAAGGTGGGGGATAATAAATCACATGTATTTGTCTCTGTTTGGTCAAAAGTTCATCTTCATCTCTGTATAGGAAGAGTGTGAAACTCCCATCCCAGGCACTTGAATCTAGGGAACCCCTGCTCCCGTTTCTGCTCGATGTGTTCCTGCGTAGTCACCTCTGGGCCTTGCTTACGGAGCTGTGGCGCGGCAAAGCCTTCGGAAGTTCTGCCACGGAGCCATGCTGGGCTGGATGAGCATCTCGGCCTGCATGTGTGCTCGGTTTTTTCTCCCTGGCAAAGCCATACGTGCACTGGAGGGGACACGTGCACTCCGCGGGGCGGAACTGCAGCAAAACCCTCCCAGCTGCTCGCTGCGGACCGGACTACGTGCTTGTTAGCGGTGCATCTTCTGTGGAGGAGGGAACAAAACGGTACCCGCTAGTTCATAAGTAATGGGAGGGTTTCCTAATAGGGGCAGCTTTTATAAGGCTTTTACAATACCTTTTGTCATTTTAGGTATAATACAGTGAGGTGTAATTAGGCAGAAAGCAGGGCATGGTGTTTAAATGCTGCACTGGACCTGAGGTTGCGGAGGTGCAGTCCTTTGGCTTTCCAAAAGCTCTCTGGGAACACTTGAAAATTATTTCATTTCCCAGGTATTCATTTTTCTTCTCAGCCTGGATTCATACTGGACCTTCTGACTGACGTGCCAGTGTAGTGATGTTCTTACCGTGTGTTCTCCTGTGCTGGTCCAGCACCTCGCCAGCCAGGGGCTTGAGGCAGCCCTGTGGCATTCGGTTAACGCTGTGCGAAGCGCTACCCCAGACCCTCCCGCCACAAAGGTTTATTGACTGCAAAAAAAGTTGTCTCTTAGGATGGTCGCTTACAGCTAAATTGTATGAGAGTCCCCTATCCCATCAGAGCCCAAAAGCAAAGCAGCAAGGCCTGTGTAGACAACTAAATCCACCAGGGTCACATTATATTTCTGTCTTGAATATTTTCAATCACTTGCTCATGAGTAGTATCTGTAGTGAGCCTTAAAGTTATTCAGTAAAGTGTTTCTGCTATCAAATTATTTTTGAAATGTAGCCTGATTGTAGATTGCCCAGTAGAATCTGAAGAAACCACCTCGCTGCAGAAGGGCTTTACAAAGACCATTGCAGCAATTAATCCCCAATTAAAGTTTCTAGAGCCAAGTTCTGATTTCCAACAAGGGAAAGAAAGCTGCAGCTGCGATTTAAGCAGGATGTTGATGTTGCCTGCACCGGGTCTCAAGTTAGCACTTTGCTTTCTGACCCTTAAAAAAAAAGTCACCTGCTAGCCTGCAAGAGTTAAAATACGGAGATCTGCAGCCTGGTAAGCGTGCTAAAACCTCAGAGCACCGTACGGCTCGTGGGAGCAAAGGGGAGGGCACGCGTGAGCATGCTCTGAGCGTGCTGGTGGAGGTGGGCAGGCAGATGGCTGAACCCTGCACCCTAACGCATACATGAGTACGTGGAAAATGACGACTTGGTGATTTTAGTTGAAAACTATGTGGACTTGGAAGCAATGTCATTTTCTTTCATGCATCTTTTATCTGAGAGTTGGCACGTTGTGTTGTGCATAGAAATTAAGAAGATGACTTGGGGCGCTCTTCTGTCGTCACTTACACAGTGTGTAACTCAATATTTTGTTTATTTATGGGAAAATTCTTTTCTGCAGCTCCACAAAGATTGTGCGAGAGCAAAGGAAGCATGAGGAAGGAGAGGGCCAGCCCTCTCCGCCCCAAAGTGAGAGCACTGAAAAAATAAAACCTGGCACCCAGGCTGTGGCTGACTGAAAGCATCTTTCATTTGTGCATTAAAGCCAACGAATCCCTGGCCTCATCCCTCCCAGCCTACCCTCGGCATCAGCCAGCTTGCCAGAAAAGTATGGGCCATAGGAAAATAAACTATGTGTGTATGAATAACTCTGATCTATCAGAAGCCAATAGCAATTAAAATGTCTCACTCATATCTGATGATTGCAACACGTCTCTCCCTGTTGGCTTTAAATGATCCCTTGTAAAAAAATAGGGAAGTCTAAACGTTTGAGTGGGTACAAGAGATAAAACCCATCATTTTTGCGCTCCATTTGTACACCCGAAATGCAGTTGGTAACAGTTCTGAGCTCCATGACTGCAGGATTTTAGTGATATTTGGATTATCTTGCTATAACGTGTCCTTTCCCTTCTGCAGCTGAGAGCGTCTCTCTCCATAGGTACATTCCTTTCATAAGGATGAGTTCTGCACTGAACGTTTTAGGGCAGAGAAGTATAGTTAAGGATGCCAAATTATTCCAGGTGGTTAGATTATATTTCTAGGCACAAGGCTGGGCTGGTTAATGGTCTTTGAGTGTCACTTTGCCAGACTAGTAATGACAGAGGCACTCTGCAATTCCTGAGTTCTTTATGTCATTGCTTATAATGTTGTTTGAGGATTCAGATATAACCTTAGGGGGATAAAATGCTTTGGCTTGGCAAAAAGGCTAATACGGACAAGTCACAAAATCTCAAGCTGAGAAAGGAACATTGACTCTACAAAGAAAGAAAAATACTTGTTTAAAGAAAGACGCTGCCTAGAATTTGCTTGTCTGAAGGAAGCTTAGGGAGTTTGACGTGATGGGCTCAAAACCATCAAGAAAGTCATGACTTGGCCAGAACAAGGACAAAGGAGTCCCTAATGTCAGTCCCAGCCTACCTGCCCGTGCTGCTGCCTTCACTCATAGAGGACTCATAGGTCTTTGCACAGATGGACAAGCCATCCACTGTCAGAAAAACATTGTCAGACCCATTTCAGTGTTTTATGAGAAACAAGTTTTCATTTCGAATTAGCCCAATCCTATAAAGCTTGAGGGGAGCAGTTATTTTTTTAATGAAATAACTAGATTAACCAGGTGTCAGAAGTCCCTTGACAGCCTGAGTGAAAACATCAGCCAACACTAATTTCAAGCCAACTGGGCCATCCAAACTACCTATGCATTTTCACCCGTAAATCTGCGCGTGCTGGCTTGTCCCATTGCCGTGACAATTTCTCCATTAGAATAGTACTTGGATCATCTCGGGTGTTCAGATCATTAATATGTGTTACTTCAGTGCTGGCCATGTATCTGTCGTGGCAGGGTTCTGGATACCGAAGTGTCTAATTCCTTTAAAAAAAATGGCTTTTATTTTGTGTACCAGTTATTTGTCCTGATAGGTCTGCATATTAGGTAGACTCAAAAGCCCTAAAAGACAAATCCCACTGAATATTTTTGTCCCAACCTTGGTCTAAACAAAGTTCAGCCACTGAATTTTCTGAAGTGTATTCCCATCACCACCACCAATTCAGCGATCAACAAAAAAATCAAATCCAGCTATTAGCAGGACAGTGCTGTGGCAGAATAAATGAAGATAGACACCAGCTTGTATTCCCTTGCCTTCCCTTGATTGCTTGCCCTGAGAGTCACCTACCCCCCCCCCTTATTGTTCTCATTATTCCTCCCAATATTTGACAGAGATGAGTCAAAATCTCCAGGATGTTTGAAGAGTCAGTAGCATAGTTGAAAGGACAGTGAGGTCATGTCTCCTTATAAATGTCTGTGTTTTTCCTGACATTTATTGTAGTAGTATTCTGACTCCCGTCTCCGGCAGCAAAGACAAGATGGCAAGTCTTGTACAATGTTGGGTGTATCCTTGTTGGGAGGTAGGAACTCTCAATACCCTCTCTCTGGATAAGCAGTGGAAACAAATATTGATATTGGCTGAAGTGGTTACAAAGTTTTAATTAAAAAAAAATCCAACTTTATAATGATAAAAGATGCTTGATTTAGGCGTTTCTTACTGAACATCGTGCCAGGGACTCATAGTGCTGGCTCTAAATCTCTGGTCACCGCGGAGACACAGGAAAAGTTATTCGCGGTGTCTTTGCTTGACTTTTCCCACCTGTGCATTGAGATAACTGCTGCTTATCAAGCCATAGTAATAACGAACCATCAGTAAAAGACTATGAATATGTAGTGAAAAGATAGAGGGAATCTAGGCAAGGGTCTTAAGAGAAAAAAGGATTACTACCAAGCACAGGAAAAAAAAAAAGTATTTCCAAGTAGTCATTTCACCTTCTAAAATATTTTATCAGTATTTTTATTGCAGTATTTCTCCTGAATATACCCTGTTTAAAATGTTGTTGTATAGGAAGTTCATCAGTGTAGCTACTTAAAAGGGTGGAGTGACTGTGGGGCAGCTATTCACTGACTTGGAAAGTTGGCAGTGAGTGATTAGATGGCCTCTAATTTGGGGACAGTGCAGTAGGGCACAGCTGGGAATCCCATATGTGCTACTAGAAAGTTCCTGTTGTCTCAGAGGTGGCACTTACAAGGAGTTTTAAGGCTGGTAAAGGTGCCAGGAGCCATTTTTTTAAAAAAGGGAGTTGAAAGGAGAGGAAAAAAATAGATGAAATTACAAAGACGGTAAAGTACTGTATCAGGGAAGCCAGAGTTGCCTGACGTACGGGGGGATGCAAAGATGCAGGTAACTTGCTGAAGGTGCCAGAAGGAGTAAAGGAGACTTTTTCCAAATTCTGTTGAGGATTTTAGTCTCTACAATGATTTGGAGTCCGTTAGTTGTCCTGTTGATCCCAAATAAATACCTGAGTTCATCAGTGCTAAACCTGTGCTTGTAGAAGACATAGCTCTGTTGATGTCAGTCTGTTGAAACCAAAATTGTTTGCAGAAAAATATAGTTTGTTCAACTTCTGACTTTAAGATAGTTTTGACATTACTAGAGTACCCTCCATCAGTGTTGTTTATATTTATTTATGTGAAACCTACCTTTAGACTGAGGAAGGGCTTATAAAGTAGACGGGAATCAGGCTTAAGCTTTCCAGAATGGACTAAACAAATTGGTGTGACCAACCTCATCTTTCCTTGTTTGGGTGACCAGTTGGTGGTCTGACACAAATGTTTGTGTGCTTATGCTTTGCCTTTGAAAAAAAAGTTTCTGTCTCCAACCTGCACTCTTCCAAAACTCTTCCCTGATCCCTGTCTTTCCCACATGCGCAGTCTGTGTGTGTAGTAAGTTTTGACGAGTCTAAAACACAGTGGACGGCACAATCGTGTGCGTATTTGTTACCGTCCTGCGATCGTGCTCTGGTGTTGATGCCTGTGTGGTTGTGCGGAGGATCCCTGTACCATGGCAGAGGTGGAGGGCTTGGCTGCAGTGAGTGCTCACCCCTTTGCTGACAGCCAGCCACCTGGGATTGACCATTTCCTCCCATTCAGCCCAGCAGAGCATCAACAAAAAAACCAAAAAATTTCTGCAGGGACAGTGGAAAAGCTAGGAAGGGAGCTGAAGTCATACCAATTTTGTATTAACATCCTCGAGCCCTCTTAATTAATTTTGTGTTTCTTCAGCATTCTTGAAATATGAAAATATTTTTTTAAAACTACAATTGGAACGTAAACCCTTTTCTTCTTTCTTCTAAGCTTTAAAACTGTAAATCTTAGAAACTAGGATCTCCTTTTACGTATACCTTCTTCAAGCGGTGCTGCGGTATGCGCTGATACCACATGGGTACCTGGCTGATGCGTGGTGGTCCTTCAGGACACGGCGTTGAGGTCCCCGGGGTGGTCTCGCTGTGCTGGGCAAGCACGAAGGGCTGTGAAAAGGCACGAGGTTTGCGTGGATCTGAAAGTGCATCATATCATCAGAGGCTCTGGCTCCATCAGTACTGACTGCGACACCTGAGCGGGAAGTCGGGGCCGAGGTTATAATCACCATTTGCCATCAGGAGCAATGGCTGGAGAGCAGATCTGTGTGTCTGCTTCATCCAGGTTAATGCAAAGCGTATGTATATAAGGAAAACGACGCTGTGGGCCTGTCGGTGGACCATGGCATCCCTGGGCTGGTGCCCGCCAGGACCAGTGCGTCGGTGGAGCAGCACGCTGTGCGGATGCGGCGGCTCAGATTTACAGATAGCTGCAGCGCAGCGCCCGTAAGCAAGAGTAGTTTTGGAGGAGATTTTAACGCCGTGAGCTATACTGTCGGCTCACGGCATCGCAGAAGTTTCCAGCTCTCTTATCCCCGTGACCCATCTCTCATCAAGGCAAATGACAAAAACAGATTCTTGGTTTTACTGGGAGGTTATTTTGAGTTATTGCTGCAAGGGAGGAGGGGAGGTGGTAATAATTTACATGAACACAGATATCCCTGTATTTCTTCACTACCATTCAAAACATGAAAGGATTTTTAAGGAAGATGTGCCATTTATCAAAGTTGTTTTAAAATACAGTTGATCTGAGCATGCAGATAGCTCAGACTGCGCGGTGTTGTCAGGGACTAAACCCTAATCCGTAGCCTGTGTCATCTGCCAACTTATAAATAAGGTGTTTACGTCCATGTGCTTCCACCCTTGTTCTTCACTGTGTTCACTTTGGGTCTATTTTATCCACTCAGATAGTGCCTGACTTGAACACAGGACCCCTCCTGAAGGGCTTGAAGGGATGTCCCCTGCCAGTGGCGTAGCCATATTATTTCTGAATCAATATGCCCATTGTCTGTAGTCTTTACTCCATTTGTTGCAGAAATCTTTCTAGAAATGGTGTTTCTCTCCCTCTGTTCTTCTTCCCTGTGGGTACAGCTTGTGCAGTGGGGGAAGAGCAGCCCCTCTTCTCAGAACCTTCACCCTTTTTTGATCCTGCAGCCCTTGGGTGCCTGATGAAGAGCTTGGACACTTGGGCATGGGGAGGAGAGGTCAGCTCAATAGCAGAAGTAATTCTTTCGCTAAGAAAGGAGGTGATCTTGCTTTTTTTTTTTTTTTTTTTTTCCTCCTGGGAATGGGAAGCCTGGGTAGCACGGCTGTAAAGCTCACAGCCCAACTTCTTTAGAGAGTGTGTCCTCGGGACGTTGTTGAGCCACCTGGTTTCTGGTACAGAGGTGACATCCTGGTAAAACTGATGGCCATGGCAAAACACTGGTATGCCAGCTGGTAAATACACATCGGCAAGTGACCCAAGGGAGGATGGGGCTCTATCCACATTGGCCCCATTCTCTTCTGTGTTCTCTCGTTTAAACTCGGCTACTTAGGATTTCACAGGGGCTGGACCTACAGCCATGAGAGAGAAGAAAGCTTTGACATCCTGATCTGTAGAGCAGGCTTGAATGGGACATTGGATGTGGGGCTCTGGGAATCAATCCCTTCTAACGTCCCACAAGGGGTAGCATCTGCGATTATTTCTGAGCTATTACTGTAACTTGATTTGCATACAGGGGACAAAACGGTCATTATTTTTAGGGGCCAAGGTATGTCAGTGTTTTTAGATGTGTTCGCCAAGTTAGGGAGTATCATTCCTGGAATATCAACAGAGCGATTTCATCCTGGTTATTGGATGCACAGCGGTGAATAAATTTGCAGTTGGATCTCCTGTCTCCCAAGTGACAACTGTGACCACTGAGCAGCTGGTTGTTCTAGAAGATGCCTTGTGTTTTCTCAATAATAAGAAATTTCACAATGAATCTTAACAAAAAATAATAATTAGAAGTTGAATTAGAACTGGTGATTATTTGATTCTGTTTTGATTAATTCATATTTTCCAGTGAAAACATTTCCAGTGAACGCTTTCATTACTGTAGCAACGCAAGTAAAATAGCCCTGTGGGTTTATCAGTGACTTCAGTTTATGGCAGATATTTTAAAAGCCCAGTCCTGCCCTTGACAAGGAAATAAAAATTAAGAGCTGCTATTTCCAAAGTTAACGATGCACCGATCCGGTGTGCCGGGGCTTAACCCTGTGAGCCCCGGAGCAGGGAGCTACCTCTCCCTGTCTGCTGTGAGGGGGTAACACCGCTTCCTGAACTGATTTTATTTCACATGAATGAATTCAAACAACAAGCAGTCTGTTGAGGAAACTGTCGGGCCCAATTCTGCAGAACCTGCTCGTACAATTAATTCTGCTGTCTCCAAACAAGCGGGGAGCGGGGCCGTAAGCAGCAATCCTTTCTGCTGAAGTAGCATCTGCAGGTGTGCACACAGCCCCCGTGCGCTGTGCAGGCGACCAGCGTGTCCTGCCCGTGGCGAGGCTGTACACCTGACGGCATCAGGACTTGGGGTCTAGATTCATAGAATTACGGCCCACCAAAGGGCAGCGCCTTCTTGAATAATGATGAAATTAAGCACAGGGTTAAAGCTAGAATTGTGCACCAGCGCTTCCCTGCTTCATAAATAAAATCTACTGAATGAGCTGTTAAAAGGTTTTCTTAATAAGGATGAGATGTGCTGAATGTAAGCAGAGCTCTCGGCGGCTCCCAGAAGGAATAAGAAAAATACGCAACAAAAAAAGGGGTAAAAAACCCTCAAAAACTCAGCACAGGCTCCAGCATGGTGTTGAAACAGTTCCCTGGGGAGCACGGGGTGAAATAACACCCGCCAGACCTGGTGTGTGGAGGGGCCAAATGATGCGCAGTGCAAGGTGCTGCAGTGTCGGGGGATGCTGGTGCAGTGCCCCACGGGAATACTTACTGGGCATGCTGGTTTGCCTGGCTTCAGGTCACAGCTCTAATCACACAGAACAGCTCCTGAGCTTAAACCGGGGGCTTTACAGCTCTAGCAAAGGCTTTGCGAGAAGCAGCTGCTCCCAGGTAGACCTTTAATAGTGAATAGGTTTTCTTGCTAGATGATGGAAGAATATGGAGATTTCACTTAGCACACCTGCCTCCTAGGATTACTTTTTTTCATATGCAAACCCCTGGAAGCCTAAACTTTTCCTCTTTTCAGCTGCAAACCAGAATATTTGAGTGCAAACCCCAAATGCTTTGATCTGGAAGTGCTGGTAATCCATTATGTGGGAGCTCTAGATGAGCTGCCTCACGCTTGCTTTTAGTTTGGTACGGGGAAGACTTGTGAGGGCAAGTTCCTTGTCCCATGAAGCACCCTTAACGAAGGCGGGGGTGTGCACCACGGGAGGTGGAGCTATCTGAACCCCAGAAGGATGTGGATCCTCAAGGCTTGAAGGCGATGGGTTGGCACATCCCCAGGTACCCGGGCTCTCTCTCTTGGCAGCCCTGGGGATAAACAAAAACCAGCTGAGATCCCTCCTTTAGTCTGCATTCCTTGCCTTACCCCTAGTCCTGGCTTGTTCACGCTACCAAGCCTGTACAGGGCAAGACCATGCAGGTTAAGCATCCTAATTACAGCAGAGAGAAAGTTCTTCAAATAAAGTAAATTACAGTAATGACATGATTTCTCTTTCTGAAGAAGCTTCTTTGCAAAGAACCGAATGAGGAGCCTTGGCAGTATGGACACAAGGGGTCCTTCCTGGGGGAAAGCCAGCAAGACCTCTTGGAACAAGCCCAGAGAGGTCTTGCTGGCTTTCCCCCCAAAGAAAAGTTCACCCAGCTCTTCCAACAGCAAAACACATTTTTGTACAAGCTGACAGTTGCGTCTCTCCCCTTTTCCCCCCGCTCCACGATTTTCACAGCAAACAATAATTCCTTTTCTTCTTTATTCAGGGGGCTCCAGAGCTGTGAACATATTGGGAATAGTTGCAAAAAAATTCTTCCGGCTCTGTGCATGCACAGCGTTCGTAAGTCTGAAGGGCAAAAGCACACCAGTAGTAAGCAGATGGATTGTCTATTATCAGTCATAATACTCATCAAAACTTGTGCGATAAAGAACATTGCTTGGGTTTTTCAACTAATTTGTCTGCTGTTCACTGTTTACTCAGGAATCTGGTTTAAAACCCTATGCGGTAATATAATTGACTGAAGAACCATAATGTGACCAGAAAATGAATCAGAAGGAATTATTTTACAAACCCACCACTTAACTGCAAGCCAGTGGCAATCCGCAGTGGCCCTTTTCATCTGCTTATCTTCATTATGGCATTAGAGATACTGTCTGCTCTGCCAGGCTTTTCCTAACCCCACATTCACAAATATCTGCTCTTTTTTTTTTTTTCCCTTGAGAGAAATGTAGCTTTCTGCTAATATCTTAACCTCTTTATTAGAGAAAGTAAATAATAAATTGATGCCAAGGAATAAATAAAAGTCTCAATAATCCTTACGCTGTCCGTGTATCGAAATGGACCTCAGGAGAGGAAAGGGCAAGGTAGGAGAAGGTTGCAATTTTAGTTGTTCCTATGCTTAGCTTAAAACAGCATCGCTTGTATAAATGAAATTACGCTGATCTCTTCTAGCTGAAAATCTTTCTCTTGGCTGTGCTGTCCCAAGGCACTAAGAACCTTCTCTGCGGTGAAAACTGCTGGGAGCTGCCCGTGCCAGCCAGCCTTGTAATTCCCAAGTACTGAGGCATCACTGGTAACAGGCTGTGTTTGGGAAATCTGGACTTCATTGAAAAAGGGCAGAATGTTCATGTTCCAGGAATAATTTTTCCAGCTCTTGACATTATTTGTGGTAGCCAGAAGAACATGAAAATACTGGGAAAGGATCTTTAGTATAGGCAAAGGTATTCAATGTGGGTGCTATTTTTTTTCTCGTAAATGGCAAATGTGTGCAGAATGTACATTTTCAATCACAAATTATTGTGAAGATGGATATGTTAATTTAATTTAAGGCAAGCAGGTTCAACTTAACTCTGTATTTAAGTTGAGAGCACTTTACATTATCTTCATATGCTGCCTATCGCTGATGGCATCTTGGGTATATTATTCTGGGTGACTCACCAACACCACGAACAGTGTTAAAGCCAAATACACTTTCTTTTTAAATCACTAATCCATTTTTTTTTTTAACCATAATTGCTCCAGGATTTTCATTCCTGTTCTTCTTCTGACCTGCTCCCTAAGTGTTTCAGGGGCCAGCTGCATGTGTGTGTTGATTACTGGCTATCTCCTCTCTTACGTGGACATCCTTACAAGAAACCACATCTGAATTTGTTCCCTCTTCACACCGTCACTTGAATTCTGCTGTCAGTCCATTCCGAACAGTTATAGCTAAATCCATGCAAAATTGTGAAAAATTCACATCTTTTTAAATCTAGAATTAATGCTAAATGCCCAGCTGCATTGTTGATGCAAGATTCAGAACAACTATAAATACATCGTGAGAAAACAAATAGGTTATTGAGGCTCAATTACTGTGATTCCTCAATTTCTATAAGCTCACATTCTGATTGAGATTTTGATCAAAATTCAGAGTAAGCATTGCACTACAAATGTATCCCCTCCCCTGACAGTACAATATTTTTGTCAGCAAAGGGAATGAGAGAAGAAAATGATGTGAAACTGAAAAAATGTTGGGTTGTCTTGAGCTGGTTGGAGGAGTATATGCCATTTGCTAAGTAGTAAAAACCGTTTGCTAATCTGTTGCCATCTGCCTTTATCACTTGAGCCCACTCAGCTAGACGCTGCAACAGCCGCTTTACTGCGTGCATTATATCAACTTCAAATCACGCACTGAACAACTGCACACTTTATTTAGTCTTTATTTTACCAGAGACACGTAGCTCTGCTGTACTGGAAAGGTTATAGATCCTGTGGATTTAGCATTTTTCTGCAAATCTTGCTCTATTTTCCAGATTTTAAACTTTTTTTTTTTTTAAGTTCCATAGTTCCTTTGGTTGCCAACATTACTGTAGGCTTCTTAATGTAAATCAACCCGCTGCTGTCTTCCTGAGTCTGGAGACCAACTAAAACAATAGCACCAAGAGGTGTGAATTTTCCCCCTTCATCTTAATAGACTGTTAACTTCAAAGTCTACTTGTGACCACTTGCAGGCTTAGTGTTAACCTCTGCTGCTACAGCATGTCCAACAAATGCACTTGTTGTCCAGCCCCATATGGACATACCAGATGTTCCTTCCACTGGAGTGGACATTCCAGAGGAAATTGCTGCTGGCGGCACGGTCCAGTGGCAGGACAGAGGTAAGAGGCTGGGCCACTCCAGGCGAGGCCAGTAGTGGTATTCTTTTTGAACTGCAGATGCTGGCTTTATAAGCTGTCTCCAGCAATTCCGCTTGTGAACTACCACTTCTAACCATTTTTCCAGATTCCATAGGGATGTTGCTAAAATTGCTGAGCAATTTTTGCTCATCTGCATCCAATATTGAGAACTTTAACAAGTCACGGAGTATTTCCCCCCCGCCCCCTGGCAGAGAGAGAAGAGGATTTTCAGGCATATTTTCCTCTCTTTTTCTGTAGAAATAAAGGCAGACATTGACTTATGTTTGTGCAAGGCCATCTACTTAAAACAGATCCAAAAGGATTTTGCAACATGTAGGTAAGAATAAACTTTTGTAAATGATACCAAAAGTACAAATCACATGCCCTGCCTTCTGTTACGCTCCCGTCTGGCCCTGTCTTACTATATAAAGCACACTTGTTTTGCTTGCTCGTCAGGTGCTAAATGAGAGCAAGTTACTTTACCACCTATATATGCCTTAGAACTAATTATTATTTATCAAGAAAAATTCTAATTTTCATACTGGCAAGCACTGTCGATTTTCCCCCAAAACATGTCTTTCCACATCTTCCATCTGCATCATCCCAGACACTGCTTAGGTATTTCTGACTTGCTGCGTTTGCCTTCCCCTTCTTATCCATCATCTTACAGATACATTCAAAGAAGTCTGAAAAATTACAGTATGATCTCTTCTTTTCTTTGGTGTTATCTTTCCTTCTCCTACTTTAAGTCTCTTCTGCTTCTTTCCTGTCTCAGAAATAGGAGCTCCCATTTATTGCCCTCTTCTAAGCCTTCCTTTTACCACCACAATACAGTTCTATTTCTCAGTTTGCTTTGGGCAAAGGGAGAAGATTACTGTCTCCCATGCTTTTTTCCCCTCAGCTTCTCAGTTTTCCCTGGGAAGAGAAAAAACATTCAAGGCTCCTTGTATATTTTGAATTCCTTTTCATCCTGGGCATTGTCTAGTCCCAGCTTCTTGCTGTGCAGTCACATAGCTTTAGGGGTCACTTTCTAGCTGAAACTCGGAATCGGAGATCCGCCGTCACCCGTCATGATCTGCCATTGGATGGACTCGGTCCTTGATCTCTTCTGTACTCTCACTCTAGGTCTGCATATTTACATTTCTCAAAAATCATGCAGTTTCTCTCTGCACAACATCTCCATGGTAGAGATAGCTGCCCATCATCTGCACAGCTGAACATGGATCCATTCGTACTGTGGTCGCTGTAGAGATCTTCTGTCCTTGTCTCTAGAGAAGGACACTGCAGCGTCTCACACCTACTTTGACTGTGGAAAGTCACGTTTCTTTGGTGCTTACAAAAATCCTACAAATGTTTATCAATGCACTGGGCAACAGTTTGTAGCAGTAACCAGTGTCATTCATTCTGTGCCCTTGCACTTTCTGATCTGTACTCCCTTTTTGTCTGTGGTCTTACATGTAGTCCTTCCTAAAGGAAGTCAAACCAAGGCTTGGAAGCTCTCCTTTCATTTAGCGTTGGCAAAGTACGATGCAGCCTTTGCCAGTGACGAAGACAACCATGGGGTGCGGGATTACAGATGCTACAGTGGGTTCTGTGTTGTTCCTGCAGACGCATCTCTGCTCGATGCTTCCCGTGGCCCCACACAGGTGGAGAAGAAGGAGGTGATCTTGCAGGAGAGGGATGTGAGGGGTGCAGCCACGGGGACAGTGCTGCTGCCTCTGGCTGCCCAGAGCTTCCTCTCGCAGCAGTGCCATCCTGAGGGGTAGGAGAGCACACCAGCATCAGGCATGCACAGGTTTAGCCTTTATAAATTTTGAGGGGTTCTTTGGAGTCCTGAACTGCAAACCCGTTCTGCAGGAAGCATTAGGATCTTTCAGGTGCTTGGATAGCTGAGACTTTCTGGTCCCCTGCGTGGATGCATCCCATAGAAGGACTGTCTTATTTTAATTGTCTTAACACATCTTGTTATTATTCATGGTATTTAAAAGGCAGAAAGATCATAGCCTGGTTCTTGTAAACCTGATAGCATCTGCCAGTCTGGCAGCTAAGAAATTGTCTCTTGAGCTGGAGTCATTTTCAGAGACTACAGAAACCCACCAGGTCCTTTTCACAGCTGCTTTTCTGCCGTCACAAATAGCGTCAAAGTTCAGAGAGGGGTGGGAGAAAGCCTCGGGTGCAGGGTACCACAGCGGCATTTCCAGCCAGCCCAGCCTTGTATTCCTGAAATTGTTTTCTTAGGAGTTGGTTCATTGTGTAATTTCTTCCTTCTTTTTTCTTGACGGTTATTATGATCTCTGTTCTGTGTTTATAATAACGTGTGTTTACTAATAGTGTGGTGGCATGCCTCTGCCAAGCTGCTTCTGCTAACAATAAAAAAAGGGAAAATTGATATTTATGGAGACTTGGGGACTGGCCGGGCCATAGCTCTTGATTTTTATTGTAGCTGACTGCAAACTTCTCAGACACGAGAATCTGTATCTCATTGTGGAGAGCTGGTTTCCATTTCAATCTGGGTCCCATTATTAGGGTTTGGTTTACATTCTGTAAGGTTAGCCATGTGCAGATTCACACAAACAAATATGTAATTTATGTCTGTAGCTTTCACTTGTGGTATATAAACATCCACCTATTTGAAATGTCTCTGGAAGGGGATAAGAGGAACTACAATGTTCCTCCTCCTAATGGATGGGTATGCTGTATAGCAACAAGCAGTCTAATAGAAATAGTTTGAATTAATTTCCACGCTCTGCTGAGCCCACCAGGGCAGGAGTGAGCTGTGTTAGGGAAGAGTATTGTAGAAGATGTGAATCGCCACTGCTCACGCTGTGTATCTCTTGTGGCTACACAGAGGACCCTGTCTCCAAGATTGTCATCAGCCAGCATGCTTCCCTAACATCAGCTACCCCTTGGAGGTATCTTCATGCTGTCCAGTGAGGTTTTCAGGTTCGGGGTATTTCATGTTCGAAGAGCTTTTGCAGTGGTTCCCACTTCATGTAAGAGAAAAAATCAGTTCATAGAAAAGCTCTTGGTCTCTGGGAGCACACCAGTTCCATTTAAGCAAAGATTTTGCCCTGAATGATCAAATCTACCTTGATAGAGATTGGGTATTGGAATCATGACCCGGCATGAGAATATCGTGTGTTGGGCTGGGGGCTTCTATTAAAAGGTGTCTCTAAGCGGAGCTACGTGTCTGTGGACAATTGACTTCCTTTGGAAGAATATGTTACGCCAAGGAGGTGACTTGGCAGAGATTAAACATTTCTAGGCAAGATGCCTGGAGAAAGGCAGTTGGCACTGCCTGCCTCTGAGCTAGAGCTTTTCTTGACATTGCAGACAAGGACGAGGGGAGTCGTACTAAAACCAGGAGGCATCCTTCTGTCAGTCCCTTCTACAAGTAGGGTCCGCTTGTCCTCAGGAGACCCAAGTCTCTTTCTTCAGGTCTGAGGGAGAGCTTTGTTCATTGCCAAGTGGAATCCTACAGCTCCCGTTCACGTCTTAGGTATTACTAATGATGTCTCCTTCCTTTTTTTTTTTTTTTTTTTTTCAAATTACGCGCAAGCAGGAGTTGTGTAACTCCGGTCTTTAGCTTTTTGGTTTTCCCCTGTGGCTGCCAACCCAAAATACTCATAGAACAAACGGTGAATTGACCTTTTTACTGACCAAACAGGGTTGTGACAATGTCTGAGTAAAGAGGACCACCTAGAAATGTCATTTTTTCTCTGAAGGAAAAATTCATTTCTTTAAACTTTGTGGTAGCAGGGGGTTTGA
This sequence comes from Phaethon lepturus, assembly GCF_000687285.1. NCBI lineage: Eukaryota > Metazoa > Chordata > Aves > Phaethontiformes > Phaethontidae > Phaethon > Phaethon lepturus. The sequence goes on from NW_010517717.1 coordinate 74,982, forward strand.
TTCTCCTCTCCTGAGTTTCAGACTAGTACCAGCCCAACGTTACAGCTGTTCACGCTGCTGACAAAGAACCAGGCTTGGTGAGGACAGATGCTTTCACAGGTAGGCTCTCCTGCTTCAATGTCTTTTGTCCTATGTCAGACACAAGGTGCATTTATATTTTCTCCTACCAATTGATCTCCATAATTCAGGTGATAGAAACTGATTCTTTTCACGTTAAAAGTTACGCCAATTACACCTTATTCAATTACGAGTTTGTTACTCTGAGTCTCTCATCGTTAGGGGGAAGAGGAGAATGGTATTTCAGAAGTAGTCAGTTGCCCTGCAATACAGCTGTGCTATAGTGCGTCTTACACACATGAAAGTTTTAACAAGCTTAATGAATTTAAGCTGACTTCTTGAAAACTTAACTGTGCAACTCTATAGTCTCTAGACAAAGTTACATTACGAGAACATGTAAACATCATACGTCTGATTTGTCCTTTTCCAGTCCTACATTTTCTCAATTACATGGGTGCAGAATATGCGCTCCACTTTCAGTTCCCGTACGGTTTCCATTGAATTCCACTTCGTAATCACATTGTATAAACGAGACATGAAGTATGTCTGTGTTTGAAAAGTTTCCTGGGTTTTTTACCTGGATTCACAGTTTACGTACACATAGGATACTAACCGTATTAAAATAATAAAAAATAAATATGAAAGCCCTTTATATTATCGTTTAGTGATCCCTTTTTAGTTAGGGAAGAAAATAATGACTCAGCCCAAGAACAAATGAAACTTCTGGTTTACGAAACTAGTTCAGAGGTGGCAGTGGCCCTTAATTTTGAAGATTCACTGCAGTGAATTTTTCTTCCCGTGGTCATATTGAACCAAATGATAGTAGCTTTGGTTGTCATCTTGTGCTACGACTTAAGTGAGAGCTTTGTTTGAGAAGCAGTGTTAAATGCATTGCTATTTATGGCCCTGGATTTTGTTTTGCTTCTCAAACAAGAGTTTCATATTTGTATTGAATGCAGAGTATTTTTAATATTAACATCAGATTTGAAATGCTGTCCAGATCCTCAGTGCATATAAGCTGGCGTAACTCCTTTGGTGACAGTGGAGGGAAGTGTTGGCACATGTGGATCCTGGCACTTTGCTTGTCCCTATTGTATAAACTAATCATAGTATGAGCTGCTTTCAAGAAACCCACTTCTTCAGCTGCTGGACTAGCCATGCCTACCAAAATCTGTTCCATAGCTATGTTTATTACCTCTGGATTTTTTCTGTATGATGGATTCAGAGATGCACTGAGCCACCATACGAGAAAATTTTTCCGAGTGGCGACAGTATTGTCTATTATTGTCTATAATATCCTTCCTATTGCCCGTTCCCTCGCTGTTTTATGACCCGTCTGGCTTCAAAGTCGTAATATTCTCACAAGAGGTGCCCCCCTGAGGCAGTGACTCAGCTCTTCGTGGCTCTTGGCATCTTCTGCTGGCAGCCAGGGGAGGCTGACGGAGGGAGACGCTCCTGCAGACAGCCCTCTCCGACAAAGCCATAGAGAGAGCTAATAAGAGGGAGTGGATTCTGTGTTTGGAAAAAAAAATTAAAACATTAGCTTGCTCCTAGTAATTTATTACACCCGGACTGTGTTCTTACTGCAGAACCTCATAAAGAATATTTCATTTAAGATTTCCAAGAATGGACTGAGGAATTTAAGGACCAGACTGACAGAAGCATATTTGTATCATCACCATCTTTAATTCACTGCTCCTTGTAAACTAGTAGAAAATTGTGGGTTCAGGGATGTCCTGGTTTCAGCCAGCTGTATCCTGGCTGAAACCAGGACAAGGGACTAGTAATAAATACAGCGTATTGAACTGGTATATGTTTAAATACCCAGATTTTTTTATTACTTGAGCACTAAGCTTGTCTCTAACACCTTGGGATGCTCTGAGGGTTCAGTTTTTGGTAATGTAGGTAACACTTACGTGTCAGAGATGTAAATTAAAGGCAAACAAATTTCTGCTGACAGAAATTATTGTAGTGAAAGAGTGATTTATATCAGCTGACTGTCTGGCTTTTGGAGAGTAAAGGACACCAGCCTGGACTCCTGGGCTTTCCTAAAGTGATGGAGTAGATCTTCTGCTGGAAGAGGGGAGGCAATTCAAGTGGAGTCAGGAGAGCCATGGGTACTTGCAGAAGCTGAGGATTTGTCTCAAGCTCATCTTCCATGTTCAATGTAAGCCATGTTGTGTGGCATCTTTTAATTTAAGGGAGTATTGGTATAATTCCAGCTCCAGCTGGTAAGAAATAAGTTAATGTATCAGCCACTCCATACGAACCAAACTTCATCTTGTGGTAGGGAGGTGGCCCTGTTGCACACAAAGGTATGTCCCGGTGCAGGACTGTGAGTGTTTAGGATTGAGGTAGCTTGGTGAAGGAGACATGGAGACTCTCAGGGAGTGGCTTTAGGGCACTGAGACCACAGGGCAGCAGGGCTTTTATGAAAGTGCAGCTCTCTTGTGGAGAGATCAGTGGGTACTTAAGAGCATCTGATGCTGTGAGTCTGTCTGTTGCGTGAGATGTAATCTGCTGAAGCTGGAAGGGAGGGACTTAAGAGGGAAGTAATCAACTTTTCTAAGCAGCTTCGTCTTGGAGAAAAAGATTGAGATTTTCATGAGAGCCAGAGACAATGAGATCCTGCGTTCCTGTTACATAATTCTGTTAAGCCCATGTGGGAATAAAGAAAACATGAGTAGTTCAATACGGCACAGCTTGATGTCCCAGTGACTTCCTGTGAAGGAAAACAAGAGTGGTTGGACTGTCCCCAAAGCACTGCAAAGGAGGCCAGGGTTAACTCTGCAGTTAAGAGTCAGCAATGTTTGTTGTGGACCACATGGGGAGACTCTGGACCCTATTTTCTAGGACACTAGTGGTGACCAAACGTTAACTACTGTCATGTAGAAAAACTTGAGTAGCATGGAAAGACCAATCTTATCCATGGAGCTGGTTCTTCCAAGATGGAATTGAGGCCCATTAGATAACGAGGGATTGGCACTATCCTCCTTTATGTGATTTTTGTTCTCTTTCTAGAGGAAGCACCACCGTGAACTCACTCAATTTACCTCTAAGAGAGGGCTTTTTGTTTTACTTACCTTTTTCTTGAACCTTTTACAAGTATCCTCATCTCAGCCTGAATTCTTCAATGGGTATTTGTACATACCAGTGGACAACAGTGTCAAGCTGCATTATGTTTTTAAACATGGTTTCCACAATAGGATAGTGTTGTCTCAGTTTAAAAATAGGAAAATTAATTGCTACGGTGTTCAGAATTCTAAAGGTTTATTTTGACTGAACTTTGGAGTGTTGAGCATGTAGCAGGTTGTGCTGTTGGACCCAAGCTGTCTTACATGACGTGTTGGGTACACTGAGACTCCAAAAGCAGATGGAGAATATATGTTCAGTGTCTGAATTTTAGTCTCCTAGCAGCAATGGTCAAGAAGTTACTTATGTTAAAGAAATGGAACAGGGGCAAATGGAAGCACAAGAGGGGGAAGGGAGCATTTTCTGTTTCCTTTTATCGTTAAGCATGAATTAGTGGCTTTTATTAATGCAAAACCTTTCAGCCTGAAGTAAATGCAAGCACTTGGCAAACTACAGTCTGTCTCAAGATTATTCTTCATTGGAGGACATTTCTATGCAAAAGTGTAGGTGCAGCATTGTGGATGCCATTGAGCTGTCTGTAGAAAAATTATTTTGCATATCTCTGGAGGCACACCTACATCACAGATTCCGGCACCCGGTCCTACTTTGCCTTTGTGTATCTTGCACCGAAGACTTTGTCATATCCGCTGCACCACGATTGCGCTCTAGCCAGTTGGAGCAGAAATGGTTCAAATGTACGACTACCCGAAAGGCAGGTCACGTTAGGTCGTAAAAATATAAAAGCAGGAACCCCACCTTTCAGCTTGACACAGCAGCAGTTCCCAGCCGCTTGGGCTGGGAAAGATTACACCTGGAAGGGGACCCGCCGTGGGGATACAGCTGAACGTTGTGCAGTTGCCCAATGTACTGAAGACAAAACTTCAGCCAAGATACTCAGTAGAACTCTTCAGGTTTTGTTGTCACAGATGTTCTTCGTTCCCACAGCTGATCAAGTGCTGCCTTTTTTTCCGTAACCATCATCGGGAGCATGGGCTCCCTTTGTCAGACTGGCAACAATTACTCAGTCCATATTCAGGAGAGAGTCACCTATAGGATCCATAGCAACGCTGATGGTCTCATCTGCATACCTCGGTGCAGAGACTCCCGCAATATTTGGCTGATCAAATACCTTTTATAACCCGGTGGGGCCTATTCTGCTCGTCCGTACAAGCGTGTGGTGAATAAGACCATGTTTTGTATGTCTTGCTGGGAAATATTTTTTTGAGAGGATAGCTGTTGCTGGATTCGTACTGTGTTTGAAATTTCACGTACGTTGGTTAGTTGTGATTAATGCAAATGATGGGTCATTGCTCCCAGGCTGGATAAAGCAGAATTGTTATAACCAAGAGAACTGGAAGAAGGCACTGGGAAAGAAGCAGGCTACCTTCCCCAGAGGGATCCAGGAAAATTAGGCTAATAACATAAGGTGTGTTGGCTGGAGCAAAGCTTAAAATAAATGTTCCGGGTTTTGCTTTCACACAGTGTAATTGCATGTATGTACATGGTTCTTGTGGGGAGAGCTCTGGATAAATCCCTGTCTGGATTGTTTGTCTCTGTGTCAGAGTCTGGCAGTAGGTTTTGTAAAACCTGGTGTTGCATCTCATGTAGCATTTTTCAGTGAATATTAGTGTGTGAAATTAAAATATGCTTTTAATGAGCACTTGAGTGAATATAAAAGTAAACCCAATAGAAACAAAAGCACAATCAAAATGAACTAGTAAATTGGGGAAAAGGAGGGGCAGGGGGGAGTAACTAGTATTTGCAGTTCTTGCCACGATTGTCAGATGTTCATTTTGATGACATATGTGAAACGTAGTGGCAACCTGCGTCTAAATGCATCAAAATTAGTTGGAGAGACATGGCTAAGTGCTATGCGCTGCTCGATTGCAAAAACCCCGATCCGCACATCTGTCTCGCAGCATGCCATGAGGAGGAACGGAGAGAAGCGGCCAGCTCCGCAGGTGAGTGGCTGGCTTTCCTTTCCCAGGCTGTGACGTACCTGGGCCATCGTCACTGGAGCACTCATAATCTTATAATCTACCTGCCTGCATGGTGCTTTGGTATGTGGCAGCACGTACGATGGTTTGCTTGACTCTGAGCACGCTGGCATTTTTCAAAGCATCATCTGTTCTCAGCAGCAATTTTTTAAAAAACTTTTTACTCTGTTGTATGCATTTCACTACTGGTTCTGCTTCCAGGAGGGCAGCTGAAACCCCTGGCTAGAGCATCCCCGCAACCGCTGGGGTTTGATATTATTCTACAGTGTAGTCTCAGTGCTGTTCCACACAAAGTGGGTCCTGATAGATAGGATCGAAGCCTTGCAACACTATCTGCGCCTTTCTGGAGGCAGGTCACACGGGCTCTGCAGGCAGTTCACAGTTCAGAGAGGTACAACCCAGGCTCTTTTCTGCCAGACTCCCATAACCCTCTTGCACTGTTCCTCTTCATCACTCTCATCCTGAAAACTGTAACTATTCATGTTTGTATTTAGCAGAGCCTCCCACCCAAATCAAAATGAGGATTCCCTTCTGCTGGTCATTGTAAACGTCTGATACATAGACTAGGGAGACTTCTCTGGTGGGCTGTGTTGTGGTGGGACAGTGTTACCTCCAAAACATGTCAAAACTTACGTAATTCTGCCCTGGATAAGGTCATTCTTGTTTATGAATTTCTCTCAAATTAAATTTTCACTGCCATTTTCGCAGCTAAATGTTACCATGATAGGCACAAACATGGAAAAAGACGGTATTCTCTTGTCTTGAAAAATTCTGACTTGTGTGTTCATGGAAAAAAGTCATATCAGCCTAGAGGCATGCTTCCTGTTTGCCTACATCAAAAATACTCCTGGCCAAGAGACAGTCATCACTGCTTCACAGAGGCCTTGTGTCGAAGAGGTGGCATTCCTCTTGGCAGTGAAAAGGCATTTCAGGAGGGTGGATGACTTCCACAGAAATGTAGTGAGGAAGAGCCTGCAGAGAGTGGTCAGAAGACTTCTGGGATAATGAGCTCCTTCACCTTGCAGACTTAACCAGAACTGAAACAATTGCTTGGGATATTGCACCTTTTAGTGTAGGTGAGTGCCTTCCTCTTCCACCTAGTTACTGGATGTAACACGTGATGTGTTTTCATGATGTTGTAGGTCTGATCTTTTCTGATTCTTTTGCATAATAAATGCCATTTGGGGGTTCTTTTCATCATAGTTGGCTCCTAGAACCAATTATCTTATAAATCCTTTTTTTAAAGGTCATCATTGGTTTGGGTTTGAGTTTTTGGAGAATCAGGGAGGAACTGGCAGAAGCAAGGATGAAGGAGATGGGAAACCATTTTGCCTTTCTTATAGAGTTGGCTAGGAATAGGTAATATACCTAGGGGCTGGAGATGTAAACTGTTAGTGCTTTCCTGGAGGTTCATGACACCCTGCAGCTATGGTAGATAAAGCTGAGCAGCACAAGTTAAAAGGATCAAGAAGAATTTGACTTCACAAGATCTGTTATCACCTCTGGCCAAAGGGAAACCTCAGAGCTTTCAACAAATATTTCTGTTTGATATTTTCTGTCTTCCTCAGTAGGAAACAAGCAGAGCCTTTAAAAGCAAGCTGAATCCTGTGGTAATTTAAATGAGATCTGCTCCATGCTTTGTGTTCTGCAACAGGAGTATTACAACTCTTCCAAATGATCGTCTATTAAATATATAGGAAATTTGGAGCTTGTTGCTTTGTACCCACCTCTTATCTGTCTTTAGTCATCTGTGTCTACATGAGTGCTAAAAGGAAATACTACGCTTCTATTAATGCAAGTGCTCATGGAAGAGACACATCGATTTGTAGCAAACTTAAGAACCCAGGAGCATGGGAATCCCATCCTTTGATCAGTCCAAGGGTCTACCTAGTCCCCACCTTTAACAGAGAGGGAGTCTTTGATGAGGAAGAACATTTGAAGCTTCATTCCATTTCACAAATAGGACATTCAGCCAACTTAAAAAAAAGCGCAAAAAAAACCCAAAACTGGAAAGATACTTCTAAACTATTGTCCAGTGCTAAAGAAAGTAGAGCAGTGTTTTCCATCAATCTGCAAGATGTCTAACTGAATTCAATAGTACTATCTACCTGTCCAAATTAACAAGCATAACAGTTTCCAGTGTTGGAGCCTCCAGAAAAGTTCATGCTCCACAACTATGGAGATCATACAATGGCTGGAAGGGGATTTTGACTTCTTTACTGTTACTATTTTAGAAGCACCTGGAGAATAGATTTAATAAATGTGAAACATCCCAAAACTTGCCTCTTCCCTCAGGCAAAGGGAGTCAAACTTGAACCCCCAATTGAAGCCCTGCTGTAATATTACAAACCTTGCAGTGAGATGAAGTTGTTGCTAACAGGAATATAACTTCTTCTAGACATGTGACTCAGCAAGGCAGCAGTGGGCACATCAAATCATTTATTTATAAGAGATTGTCTTCTTCTGCCAGATTCTTATGCCTCAGGCATAAAAATATACTTTCCTCATTAGCACAGAGGGTGGAGGGTTGAGTTTGCATGTGCTGGGAGACATGGGGGCACTAGATGATGAAAATCCAAGTAACTCATTGAGGGCTCCACATTGGGCAGTGAAGGAACCTGGATTATGGAGTACATACTTAATAACTTCATGGGCTTACACTCATGGGACCAAGAACCAAACTACTTTCTAGGTCATCTTCCCTGGTTCTCTATCTCCTGCAAGTTAGTTTTAAACTGTCAGCTTTGGGCATCCTGAAATAACATTAGACATATCCAGAGAGCCTTTTGGCCCTTCAGGCCTCCTAGACGTCTCAGCGAGGGACAGCAGAGGTTATACTTTTTGGAGGGATGACTCATATGCTTGCCATGGGCAGAGAATCAACTATTCCATGGACTAAGATCCCCTGCAAGCTGGCCAAGCAGAAAAATTGGCTTTAACTATAAAGGTAGCTGGTAGCCTGCCCTTCACTTGGAGGTAAGAGGAGTTGGAGAGCTGCCACTCTGGGACAGAAATGAGGAAAATGTTAAAATGGAGAGAAAATGCCAGTTAAAGAGCCTGTTATAAACACCTCTGAAAGCTCACCAACGTGAGGCTCGAGCGCTAATACTGCGCAGCAGATCTCACAGCTAACTAACAAAAGGAGGGAGGCTTGGCAGCTAGCTCTGGATACAAGTTTATTGAGAAACATACTTTTTAACATTCGATTACATCATATTGTTTCCAAAACAGAGAAATTTATCTCTAGGTTTAACAAGTGATTTAATAACATGGACAGATCTGCAGTTTTGCTTCTGAGGGAATTGGGAATTGCTACTTCAGTCTAATCTCAGGGTTTGCTTCTTTTCCTGCAGCTTCCTGAAATGCCGTGAGCCTCCAATTGCTGTGTAATTAGATCTGCTGCTTACAGAAAACTTTCATCGGTAGATCCCACAGCATCAGCCTGTGGTCAGTGTCTTCTGCTGAGTTTTACAAGTGGAAGAACTGAGGTGCAGAGCAGGAAGATGGAAGAATGAGTGAAAAGGTCTTCAGTACCAGCTCCTTAGGAATGGGAGGGCTTCTCAGCTCCCTGGCAAAGTTTTGTAATTTCAGTTTCTGAGGCTGTATCTATTCTGCCAGCTTACCCTGGAACACAAATGCACAGAAAATCGAATGTTTTGATCATTCACATTACCGACATGTTGACTCTCCCTTAGCTTCCCAGCTCCCAGGTTTGGGGACAGATGCGTGGCGTGCTGTGACTGGTACTTGGGACAAGGCAGGGTGCAAGAAAGCCCAACTGCTGCATGGTTTGGAGATGGCTACTGCTGCTGTGACTGGGGCTGGCTCATCAGACAGAAACTCAGATACATAGAGGGTCTTGCTCTGACCCTCCAAGCAGCGTAGGCACAGATAGCTGGAGCCATCTGCCTCCAGCATCTTCAACTTGACACTGTTGAGGTTAAGTTTGGTGTAGTCTGAACAGCAAAGGATTTCAGCACAGATCTAATTGAAAACACGTCACCGGTGGGATTCCCCTGAGCTGTGTATCTGTGATGTGGGACTTCTGTGGGACCAGACCTGCTGCCATTTGCTGCAGGCAGGGTCCTTGCCAGCGCCTGACATGTATGAACTTGGTTCATTTCTTGAAACAATGTCTTTTGAAAACGCACGTGACCTCTTCTTTTGCATAATAAATGCCATTTGGGGGTTCTTTCCATCATAGTTGGCTCCTAGAACCAATTATCTTATAAATCCTTTTTTTAAAGGTCATCATAACTTTTCTGTCTTTTCTTTATATACGGTTGTGTGTAAGCCTTGGGTTTTTCTCAGCTTTTAGTCATTTTTGTAACTTTAACCTTCCACCTGCCTGGTTTACTTCAAGGCATGCTTCAAATGTCCCAGACATAATGACTTTAACAGTATGTCCCTCCTGTAAGTAGCAGTTCGCAGCGGTAAGACACCCAGAGACCAGGTTTTAATCAGCCTTGACTGAAGACTAAAAATGATTCACTCCTGTCAGCGCTGGGCAACACAACAAACAGCTCTCCAGCAAATCACTTAAGCAGAAATATGTTGGCATGTTTCTATAGCAACTAAGGAAAAATATTTCACACAAAAGTCCATCTGCTGCAACATAGAGGGAGATCTGGCCAAGGATCCCGTTATAAATTAATCTTAATTTGCAAATTTTATTTTTGCAAACCTCACGCAGCACTTGCACAAAAAGGCAGAACGAAAGTGAGAGGAAAGTCAATTGATTTTTAGATAGAGGATGTCAATTAATCAACAAACTGGTCATTAATTTGGGAAGCAGTGATTGTCTGAGGATGAAAAATCACTGCGTTTTAGAGGTATTCATCTTCATTGCTGTTTACCGATCAGGCTGCATCACACCATCTTGTGCGCAGCGTATTTGGAAACACATTTTATTTTTTCAAAGGAGGCTAGTAGCAAGCATCCAATATTTTTTTAAAAAACCATTTTGGTTTGATTTACTTGTAAAGAGTTACTCAAATTTATTCAACCATATAAAATGCTTTGTAGAAGCCATCAAAGTGAGGAGAGGGAGAAAAACCAATGTGATAATTTGGACTGCGATGCATTTTATTTTATGTGATGTCAACACTTCAAAGCCTATTGGAGCTGTGCTCGGGAGATCTGAAACATTTTACGGGGTGCTTGGTGTCTGTGCTACAAACCATCTCCAACTATAGATTCTCTTGCACAATGTTCACATGCTGCTGCCAGTGTTTGTTTCTTTCTTCCTTGCTAGCTCCTTTCTACATCTCCTCTGGCAGTTCTACAGAGCCCCCAAAAATAAATTAAAAAAAAAAAAAAAAAAAAAAAAAAGAAAAAACCAAGAACATTCTTCTGGCTAGGAAGCATGTAGACCAGTGTCCTAGAAGGTGTGCCAGGTCTCCAGGGGAAGGGAAGTCCAACCTGAGTAGGTTCTGTCACCTGGAGCTTTTTATGAAATTCTAGACCTTAAGATAATTCAGGAAGAAATTTTTGTGTCTTATGTCATACATCCATACCAATATGCGATGATATCTAAACACGTATTGATAGAGCTAGCAAGTGTTGTGATGGCAGAAACACAAAATTTCCAGCACAATAGCTCTTTTTTGCTTCATAATACCATTGCCCCTGCCCAGGATCATCCTTCACGAGGAGGAATGAGAGCCTGTTTCATTTTGAGCGAATAAATGCGCAATCTGAGCGGTGGCACGTTAAGTAAACAAGTGAACACGGGAGTAGATCTTATGAAGAGGAGGGGGAACGTGAGAGAATGAAATGTAAGAAATGGAGCAGAAGTCTTGGAAAGATTGCTTTGCCCTATTTCGTTTCTTCTATGCCTTCATGCCCTCTCTTCCTTCAGCTGTAACTATTCTTATTAAATGCCATCTTCTCTGTGGGACAGGAAAAAAACTTCTCCAGATAAGTTTAGAATACATTTTCATTTTACGCAGCAAACAAATACTTATTTTTAAACAAGAAAAAAAAATTACAGGAAAAAAAGGTTATTTTGTTCCTTAACAGACAGAAAACAAGTGTTGCATCTCATCCTTAATCTATTTTGAGATCCCTTGCACTGATCAGTTGGAAAACAAGAAAATAACTTCCTTAGCAGCAAGAATTGTCCAACCCAAAACTGAAAAGCAACTGAATTACTAACATTTTTCATAATCTATTAAAACAAGTTGTTTCCTCTGAAATTGTTTCGATGAGCAGTGGTTACTATTATTTATTAAGTTGTTGGAGAAGAAGAAAATTGAGCTCTTTTGCCAAGAAGATCGCACTGCTGTCCCCCCCATGGTTGCTATCTGCTGTTCTGCTTTCAGAAACTGGTAACACTTTTTACTTTGACTAAAATACATTGACTTTATCTGAAATTTTGATCCAAGACTTTCGTAACTGTTGAGTTTTAACACTGAAGTAAAAAAGATTTGCAGCTGCAGACTAGGAACTATGAAGGAGTCTGCTAAGCACATTTGCTTACAAAAATGCTGCCGTCTACTGTACTATGGGGCCATCAGAATAATTAGGGGTGAGTGGGTCAGGAAATTTGACTCAACAGACTGGCCCAAGTCTGGCCAGTTTTGTGCTCTAGAAGGAGGAAAATGTCTTTCAAATGCAAACACGTTACAGCATTTCATAGGGATGAAGTTCCAGAGTTCCAGGCATTATTTAAGAGTCTTTGTACGTTGGTCTGTGGACAATGAATGAAACTATTTGAATTTGGTTTGACGCTGTAATAGCTAGCATGAGACTCAGTTAGATCCATAGCAATACCCAGCTACATACAGTAGTTTAAATGCCATGAAGCACTTGGTGCATCCAGAGTAGCATTCCCAAGTGAAGAACCACTTTGCATAATTCATACTGGGAAAGAAATGAAGAAACTGGCTTAGGTTTAAAGCAATCTCCCATCTCTCTTAATTCAGTTTAAGCCTGAAAAATCTGAACTGACCTTTATGTCAGGTCTGGAAAAGTTTTATTAAATTCCTTCATCCTAAAAGCTGTTTTAGCCAAGCTTTATACAATAATTAGTATGATGCTCTGGTTTTAAATACTTTCGACATCATTCTTATTGTCATTGTTCTACATTATTAGTAGTATTAGTATTCTTCTAGTTAAATATCTTAGGTTTTAGTATTACTGGGAAATTTTTGCTGGCCACAGTAATCACACTGTGAGCCTTAAATATGGGTTCCTCTTGGTTGAAAACTGTTGAATCAGGGTTAACAGGGTGAGCTCCTCTGTGGGTGTATTGTCGCATCTCCCTGCTGGGACCAACATGCTGAAGTAAAAAAGTGCAGCTTAAACTGGAGTAGTACTGATGTGTAGAACCTAATGATTTATTCCTGTGCCTGCACTAGCTTGTGCTGTAGCAAGTCCATAACGTATCAGCAACGATCACAGTTTTGTTGTGGAATTATTTAGGATGTAAATTCAGTCTCTGTGAAGTCCATCCTAGGTCTGTCTTCATTAAATGCTATGAAGAGCCTCTCTCCGAATTATTGTTTATGTAATCATTAGAATTTGCACTTTGATACTAAGGCTTAGATTTGTTGATGGAAATACTAAAATCACGTTCTTCTGCTACCACCTCCCATATATTTTGTCAGAGCTCTACGATATGTTTAAAGTATTCCGTAGGTGATTTTCATTGCGCTGTTCTTGTGGGTAGCCAGTGGGCTTGATCAAGTCATAGAGCATTCTGTCCAAGCTTTTGGTGTTGGTTGGTAAGGTGGTATTACATAGCCACACATCCGAGATCCCTTTTTGGCATCATTCCTGAAACCAAGACTAGAGATCCCAGGAAGGGCTATACGTCCTCCCCCCAGAAGCAGGAAGTGCCAGAAATCTCATTAATCTGAAACTCCTGTGGTTTTAGCCTCATTTCTGGAGTTAAAACATCAGATAAGCCTCAGTCTTCTGCAGTTCACCCATCACTAGTTCAAGTATCCAGCATGCAATGTAATGTAATGACATGTGTCAAGTTTTCCAGAGGTTTAAAGTTTAAGCCAGATTTTCTTCCAGCATAAAATAATATTACAAGACTGGTTTAGGTGAATAGGACATTTTACAGTGTGATATTATGTGAGCTCAGTAAACTTTTAAATACTGTGTTCTGAAAACCAGCAGTTTTGAAAAGAAAATAGGAGTCCTGGAGTAGAAGCAATATAATCCGACACGCTTTATTGCAGCAGCTGCTTGCTTTGTTTATAGCTGTATTTGACAATTTTTTTCTGTTTTGCTTTGCCATTCTATTTTTACGTCATCACCACTTTGCTTCAGTTTGATGGATCTGTCAGCTAAAGCTCTGCAGATAGCCTGGCCACGGCCCAGCACCCGTCTGTAGGCGAGGCGGGCTCAGGTGCCAACTGTGTCTGCTGACCATCAGCTGGTTGGCGCCCAGGGGCTGGTGTAGCTCCATACTCTCCTGCTCTGAATGTCCCAACAACTCCCCATGCTATCCACTGGGAAGCCTCTTGGTAGCATTTCTTGATGACTTGATGGCTTCTGTACCTCATGCATCAAATAAGATGTCTGGCAGGTTAATGACTACTGCCTGTGCATAGCCAAGCTGTCTCAAGCAGCATAGGAAGAAGCCTAGCTGCATTAAGAACAAATGTTCTTTCTGCCCGTTCTACCTCAAACCAAAGGTCCTTTCTCCAAAGCTGGCCGATAGGAAGGCCTGAAAAGGAGTGTTGAGACAGGGTGAGTGTACACATGGCTTCCTCCTGTGCTCTTCCAACCTCCAGCTGCAGTCTCTTCCTGGACTGCACGTAGTTTCTGTGTATACACTAGCCCTCAGCGGGTTCCTCTTCCATAAGTCTGTTGAATGTCTTCTTGAAATGCAAAATTTTAGCTCCCTTTTCTTCTGAAGGGCTCGGAGATAGAGGGGAGACACTCAGCTACCCACAAATATCTGTCGTCTCACAGGAGACACGTTCAGATTTGGGAAAGTGAGGACACTGATGATACAGGACATGCTATAGAGGTCTCAAGACCGATTAATGAGTAATGAGCATGAAGCACTTGGCATGAAAAGAGGCTTAATAAAATTTTTGTTGTGGGATCTGTCTAGGAAGTAGCTAAACTTTCAAAGAAAATAGAAAGTCATGAAAACAAAATGAGGCTTGGTTAGCATCAGCTACGGGAACCAAGTTCTGTGAGATTGAGTAACTCCCATCATGAGCCTGGTGCATTTAACCTACTGAGCAGGAGAGAAAGTAGCACTAACCCAGATTAAGAGGGTTAGTGCTACCTACCAGAGAAGGTAGCACTAACCTAGCTAATCCAGAGTTGGCATCACCAGCACGGCAAAAAAATCTACACTTTGATGCTTGCCTGTCCCACAGGTTTCATGAGATACTGTTCTAGTCTTGCGTGACTCTTGAAGACCAAAGCGTTGAGTTGACAGTTCCACGTGCAAAAGCGGAGGGAGTCAGTGACAGCAGGGCACAGAGCTCAGCAGTTCCTGCCCATCTGCTAAGGAGGTTTCCTTCATTCAGGTTTGATGATCAGCTCCGATTCCTTTGCCTTACTATTGGCTAATATATTTTTGTTGTTCACAGCTCTTCTTCCCTCGCTGAGATTTTTAAAATAGTGGGTTGCGATCGTTGTACCTCACATCTCCTATTATCGCTTTCCCCACCCATGGTCATAACAGTGTCTTTGCAGTGCTCAAAGTGCTGGGTGGAAAGCTTGAGTGGGCAACTGCTCAGAAGCCTTTCCTGCCTCAAGGGGCTTTCTCAAGGCACATCTTTATTTGGAAGACAGATCGTGCCATGGGATTAATATTTGTATATATGACATGTTTGTGAATTCGGCCTCTTGTTAGTCATGATTTTGGCTTGTTTAATAGAATTTTTATTGGGTGGATACCAGAACTGCTGTGGAAGGATAGTTCTGGTTCTTTGGTTTAACATGGAGCAGCAGTAGAATTTCTTTATTATAACTATCGCTTTCTCAAAGTATTTCAGGATTAACACTTCCCATGGTCAGTCATAATTTCCATGGTCAGTCATAAATTCAACACCAAAACAAACAAAAACCCAAACAGTGTGGCTATATGTGTCATTTTGGAGTTGTCTGGGCTAAATATTCCTGTACTAAAAATTGCCAGTGTTCCTTTTAGGTGGAAAACCAGCCGGAACGGGGGTAAATAAGAAACTGAAAGCTCCTATAACCTGTTTGGTGGGTACCCAGTGGAAGGGCAGCACTTGCCCGGCTCAGGAGTTACACAGCTGACTGTTCAAATCTGTTGGGTGTTGTACCTCTTGGTGCAATCTAGAAAACAGGGATGAAAAAGAATTTCTTCACAAAATCTGAATTATGAGCCCTCAAAATTTTTTCTGACATGTTTTATCGGTTTATTTCCCTTTAGTTTCTTTGCTTCATCAGCGTCTAAGAATGCTGGAGGTGGAGAGGCAGAGAGGCTTTGGTAGTTGGTTTATCACGTCGTTGTAAATTGGCTTTGAGCACTATGAGACACTTGCATATAATCCTCACACAGAGGATTGGACTGGAAAGACTGGAAAAATTTCCAAATATTTTTGTACATCTAAGACATCTTTGCCAATCTGTGCGCCCCAAGTGTGTTGTGACATAGAAGCACTCCAGCTATTTCTGTCTGCCCTTAATATTTTGTGCTTCATGAACCCTTATTAATTAGGATATTAATTTCCATATGTAGTTTTGGAACAACGCCATGCTGTGAAGGAGCTTTTTCTCACATGCCGTTATTCTGGTTTTGTTCACTTAACCCACAGTCTGATGCTGTTTATTACACTACACGTCAGGTAGGACTTGAGAAATTAAAATTTTGGCAGGGAGAACGGTGCTTTGGGAGGTTTTACAGGAGTGTCAGGTTATTTCTTAAAATGCTATAGATACAAATTTATCATTTCTGGTTTCTGTGCAGCAAATCATTTGTGAACAGATTTTCATTTTTACTGCTGTAGTGACATTTATCGAGAGAGTGTATGCAAATGCACTTCATGCTAGCAGTTGTTCATTAAGGGTGGACCCTGGCATTTGTTATTTGTTATCTATTGCATGTGACTGATTTCTTAAACGATGCTGGATTTTTTTCTTCCACCTGACTAGAGAAATGAGCCCCTTCAAAACTAGAATAACAAAAGAGAATCAAAATATAACCACCTTGTTTATGTAGAGAAAATAACCAAATTCATGAAGAAATGTCCCTAGATGGCTGCACTCACCACTACCTGCAACCTTTCCCCAAAAATATCCATGAACAATATCTCACTTCTCTTCAGGGCACAGATTGTGGTGTGAAAATCACTACTTTTCTCTGTCTGCACACTGCTGGCTGCTGATTAAAGGCACCAATTAAAAGCAAAACTCTGTTCTATATGTCAGATTTACATTTGGAAGTAAACTGCCATCCAAAGACCGGGGATGCTGTGGGGTATGCTGCACAATTTTGGGATCTAAAGTTGTCCCATATCTGTTACCTTGACACGAAGACCACTTTGCTTGGGTAAACAAGGGTGGCATCCTTTGCAGTTGGTGGGATCTCAGCCCACATAGGTCAAGGTGGATCTTGGTTGTTACTGAGCAGCTGCAACCAGCACTTTTGGAGAATATAAAGCTTGTTGAATTTTAATCTTAGTTTGGCATGTTGGAAAGGGAATTAGGTGCCTCTTTGACTTTTAAATGGTCTGAAGAGGAATGCACTTGATACAGGTGGTAAGAATTATTCTTGGAGTCCTCAGATATTCCAGGCACACATCTATTTTCATTCCTCATAAACATATCCCTGGTGAGAGGGGTGGGGACATCAATTAAGAGGAAAGCCATTTTCCACAGTAGTGAAGGATCCGAAACAAGCATTCTGCAGATAAAGCAGAACAATCTCCAGAGGTTTTGCCAAACAAATTTTTCAAATTTCTCCAGGATTCTACTCATGGCCTGTGATCTGAAACATTTGCCAAGAATTCAGCAGAAAGAGGAAAAATACCCCAACTTTGAAGTTTTGAACAGGGAGGTGGTTTGTGGGTTTCATGGGATTGCATCAGAAGTCTGATCTTCCCGGCAAAAGATTTCTCTTTGCAAACAACGAATCCCCTAAAACCACAAGTGCCATGAAGTCAAGCAGCATGTGGTTTGGATATGAGCAGGCCAATTTGTCAACTCTATTTCATTCAAAGAGAGGGAAATAATGAGTGGAAAACCATTGAGATAAAAAACCCAAAACACCTCAGGATACTTGCTACAGATTGATCCTCCCAAAGCAGAATATAACTTAGGTTTTACTTAATGGAATTCCCCTGTATTTGTGCGTAAACGGCGCTGCTAGGTGATCTGAATAATACATATTTATAACATATGGGTATTTTTTGACTGGCACAGGGAGTGTTATTCTAGGTAATATAGTATTTTGTGGGAATTTCAATTGTGTTTTAGAATCCAGTCTAAATATTGTGATATTTCTAGCAGATAGTCTCAATAGACAAATGCTGTCTACGAGGTGGAACTGCTGTTGTGCGTCTAGGAGTGACTGCGCTTGGCTGCTGACGTTTTGATCCCATAGACAGGGCTGAGGATTTTGAGGCATCTGTCCCAATATTACCATGTCATTCTAATTGGTCACAGTATATAAAATTATTCTTTGAGGCAAAGGTTTGTTTCTTTTCTTACTGTTGCTAAACATGTCCAACACCCTCCTTTTCTCAACAGATGCTATTGAAAGCATTTGGAAAAGTATTTGCCAGTTTTACTTATTTAATTTTTGGTGTCTTTGTCCTTTGGGAGATAAAAGATGGGAGTATATAAGTATTCCAACCTACAGAAAAAAACATTGCCCCATCTAGACAGTACTTTCTGCAGAAATGGCGAGTGAAATCTTGGCTTCGTGAAGTTACGGAGATAACAAGAATATTTAGGTATACCATAAGGATTTTGTGAAAGGTGCATTCCACAGGAAAAGCATCATTTCTCAGTGGCTTTACTAAGATTGAACAAGAAAATCAGCTTTTTTCCTTACTTCTAAAAATAAACTGAGCAATGCAAGTCACATTATTCTGCATGTGCGACTATGATAATTTCAATCTGGAAGTTCCTTTTGCTGTCTCTGAAACCAAAATCTTGAAAGTCCTTGCTGAAAAGTCAAACTTTTCATAACTATGCAAAGCCACTGCAAAGGCATGCATCACACTGCGGGTTCTGCTCCCAGTTGCTTTAACTCGGGGAATTCCTCTTGCTTGTGTTTTAATCTTTGCTAGTGGTTGCCAGTTTGATTTCAAAATGTTTTAGTCTTGGTATAAGCAGCAGGCAATCTCCACCCACATCTTTTTTATTATCTTTAAGAAATTCCATAAAACTTGTAGCAACAGCTTTCAAAATCTGCAGAGAGTTTAATTATCATCAGTGCAGAAAACTGAAACATTTTAAGCAATCATCTTTTTGTTAAGGGTTTGCTCAGACTGACTCTCTTCTTGGTGCACCCTGGCTCCACTTGACCAGTAGTACTTTGTGGTCCCAGCTAACAGCCCAACAGTGTGGGCTGTGGCCAAGCACACGTCCTAGTACTGCCAGTTCACCTCTGAAAGATGTAGCCTTTGTTAAAGCCATTGGTTTCAGCTCCAGGATTGTTAGAGACAAATCAAAGTAGAAACTCCATCTCTAACAAGCCAATATGTTGAAAATATCAGGGATATGGTCCCTGGATTTAATTTTCCCTGGAAAGAACCAAACTAAGATATCAGTTTATGAGTGAAGATAAATCTACAAGCCATTCTCCTTCACTCTTTTAAAAAAGCAAAAGCACAGAATAAGGGATTGATGACAAAAGAATAGTGAGTATCACTGACTAACACAAAATCACACCCAAAATCTTTTTTCTCTTTAATAAAATCACTAAAGAAAACAAATATGTAATCCATCAAGTAGCAAGCTAGATGGCGACTTTCATGCCAGCATTGGCTTGTTCCACTGGGTTACTCGAAAAGTCTGAGGCCCCCGCGTTTTGAATTCGGTGCAAACTCCCACGCTGGTTGGCTTTTCGACTGACTTGCTAAAGAGCAGACCTGGGAAGTTAGAGCTAAAAAGTTAAGTTCTGCAGCGATGGGCTGTAATAAACCTTCATGCTCTACGTTTGGACATGGAAAGAGGACATGTAACTGTTGGTCCTGGGTCTTGTAAACGCTGGACAGAAATCGTGCTAGCTATAAAAATTAACTGTTGAACTCCTGTGAAAATCCAGTAAAAAAGCAGAAATGGATGTAGCCCGATTCCTCTATACGTGATGTTTGTGTTATTTAGTTCCAACTTAAACAATATCCCACCCAGTTTCTGAGCAGCCCAGAGAACATGGTGATGACTCAATGGAGGGTAACCAGAGGTCATCAGACATCAGTTCAGTAGTGCTGTGAAGATCAAGACAAGCAAAATGTGAAAAGTAGCGTCATTTATACATGAATATGGGTGTAGGCCAAAGGTACAGAAGAAAAGTGGAAAATTTCATTATTTTTGGGTTGCCCCACTGAAAGTTTGCCTGAAGGATAGTTAAGTCAGCAGAACGACAATGGAGAACAGGAGTTTCCTGAACGTGCGTGGTGGCTTTGTGTAGTGCTTTTCCTATCAGTGAGGCTGTTGACAGAAGCGGGCGTTTGCTGTTTTTCCTCTTACCCCTTCACATGCGATAGAAGTCCAAAATTAAAATGCTGCTGCCATCTGTGCGGTACCAGAGTCTCTAGCTGAGGATACGGTCAAAGACGCTAAACTGAAACAACAGGAAACAAGCAACCTTGGGTAGGGCTTGGTGTAGGGGACATAGGAGAGAATAATAAACAAACAGCTGCCGTTGAGATCCCAGGCTGTGCTGGGAACAGAAGTAGTTAGAAAAAACTGTATACATCATTATCAGCTGGACAACTGGGTCTGCAGCAGCTGAGACAATATCAGATAGGAAAGCCTTGGTGCTGCTGGTCGTCTCTGAGAGGAGCCGCATGGCGGTCACCACCACTCATTTGGCTGGCGCTGAAAAAAGGCGTGTGTTTTCCAAATGTGGAAAATTTGTTTGGGAAACACTGATCCTAATCAAATGGCCAAATATGACTGTGTTACTGATATCTTAGGTTACCTACCACATCAGGTTTCTTTTTAGGGAATGTGTGTGTCCTCCCTTTCTCTGTGCCGTTATTCATGGAGGCTGAACTTCTGCCTTGAATCTTCTCTCTTTCCATTTTTACAATCACTTCCCACACCTCTTTTTCCAATCCCTTTTTTTTACTCATACTCCTCCCTTCCCACACCTGTTTCCAGAACCAGGCTCTATACCAGCAGAGCCAGAGGCATCTGTTTGACTAAAACAATGGTTATGAGCAAGCTCAAATGGAACAGACAGGATCTGTCCTTTTTTCCACAGAGTGTAAGTCATGTCTAGCAAGGAATGAAACTCCAAGATAGAGTTTATTCAGAAGATAAAAGGGATGGGCCCAGCCCAGTTAAACTTGAGATGGCTCAAGAAGTGTCTGAGCCACATCCCTGTAATTCATGCAGTATGGTAACTCAGCACAGTGTATAATATCCTTCACTCAGGCACCTGCAAGTGCTTTGTTTTGAGTCCAGCAATCCCAAACTCTGCTCTCGGATAGCTGGGTTTCTTCCCTTCCCTTTTTCTCAAGGAGAAATTTGGATTGGCTCACTCTTTAATTTAAACCATTTGCCCATTACAGCTGCTTTTACAGGCAGAGATCTCTGGTTTCACAAGACTTCTTAAATCACGATTACCTGATGGAAGTACATGTGCAGCAGACACATGGTCCGTTGCTGTCCGCAGCACATCTACGGGTCAGCTGGTTGTCTCAGTTGTTCCAGCGTCAGGTGTCTCATTCGTACTCTTCTCACACATACCGTTCTGACTTCTTTTTTGCTCATAATCTCTTTTCAGAAACGGAGAAGCCCAAGACAACAAAGATCTTAATGAAAAACAAATTATTAGCTACAAATAAGATTGTGGACTTGAAAGAACTGTGTGAGGGTTACCATACAGCTAGCAAGCGTTGGGCTGCGTACAGAGCTCGTGTGGGTGAATGGTGGAATAGTGACAGGCTTCATTTCTTTTGCCAGTTATTTGTGAACTGCTGATTTAGAATCACGGAATCATAGAACAGTTTGGGTCGGCCATCTAGTCCGACCCCCGTGCAGTGAGCAGGGACATCTTCAACTAGAGCAGGTTGCTCAGAGCCCCGTCCAGCCTGACCTGGGATGTGTCCAGGGATGAGGCATCTCCCGCTTCTCTGGGCAACCTGGGCCAGGGTTTCACCACCCTCAGTGTGAAAAATTCCTTCCTTATATCTAGCTGAAATCTCCCCTCGTCTAGTTTAAAACCATTAGCTCTTGTCCTGTTGCTACTGGTCCTGCTAAAAAGTCTGTCCCCATCTTTCTTATCAGCCCCCTTTAAGCACTGCAGTAAGGTCTCCCTGGAGCCTCTTACTCCTGAGAGCCTCCCAGCTCTCCCAGCCTGTCCTCCCAGCAGAGCTGTTCCAGCCCTCGGAGCAATTTTGTGGCCTCCTCTGGACCTGCTCCAACAAGGACAAGACTTTGACTGTCATTTTTCATTAAGCACCTTTTGTTCCTTACCTGTTCTATCATTGTGATTCCCACAGTCATGAAATCGTTTTCTGAAGTGTGGGGGTATTTTTGTCTTATGGTAAGACTCAGCACTTCCCAGGTGTTGTACTTACCCTACAGTGAAGACCGTATAATCCAAATAGATAAGACTATTCTCTCTGCTCCATTTGCATAACATTTAGGCACTACGACAGCGCAGCTTGTTGAAAGGAGGCGGTGGCAGAGCCAGAAGCAAACCCCAGGTGCTATGCCTTCCAAGCCAGCTCTTCACTCACACCCCTCCCTCCCAGAGCATGTTTTGTTTGTATCCCTTTCCAGTTTTCAGTGCAGAAAGATAAAAAGGGTGGGATTCACCTCCCTCGCTTCAGAAATCTGAAAGTTAAGGAACAGGTCTAAACTAGTTGTTTGGTTTCCCTCCAGAGCTGGCACCTCCAGGAGGTGATTCAGCCTGTTTTAAGGTACAGGGGTTAAATCACCTTCTGCAGGGCACTCGCCGGTCTCTGACTACCTAGAGAACTGAAGGGACTAGCTAAAAACTACACATCTGTCTCCTAGGTGGTGAGGCCAGTGATAAGACCGTCACAGACAAAAAAGGCAAGGGGGAATTGTCTGTCCGTTCCCGTAAGAGCTGCTGCACTGTGATGGTTTGGCAGATGCCACCTAGAGGGGTTCCTTCTGCCAGCTGAGCTGCTGAGCTCGCATTGACTCTCAAGGACCGTCCCAGACTTCGCACCGATTGCTGTTCCATCAGAAGTAATGTTTCATCTAGTACTATCTGTACCTGCAATTTGCTGCTTCTGAAATGAGTGTGGGCTGGGCTGACTTCCAGAACTGAACCAGGATGGCTCTTCTTATTTTTATTTTTATTTCTTCCAGTCTCTTAATTTTTTTGTGACAGCTAATGATAGGAAAAAAAACCCACAACACTTCTGATTTCAACCCTTGACAAGCGTTCAAGGAGTCTCTTATTTTAAACTTGGAATGAAATGTTTGTAATGCTGCTTCACCAGTCCGGTGTCACAGGTGGATAACACTATTTACAATTTATTTCCTTTATCAGTCCTTCAGGCCAGTTACTCAATGATCTACTTTGTAAGAGCAAGACTCCTTAGGAACTTAACATTTAAGAGTTCATCGGTGTCAATAAGTGTCTCTCTGTTGGCTTAGCTTAGCTTTGGTGAAAACTCAAGATTTGAAATGTTGGGTGGCAATTGAGGCTAAGAATATTGGGGCAGTGAAAGCTGTAAAAGTGTAGAAAGAGTGCAGTCAGCCTAACCTCATGCTCTGTCTTAGAAGATTGCTAAATGTCCTAATGGTTAAGGTGCATTTTCCAACGTACAAGTTCTCTGTAATTTACCTTGAGGTTGGAGGGGCAACAGTAGATTTTTAAGCTTTTTATTACAGTTAGAATGCACATTTTTTATTTTGTAAATATTTATTAATACCTACTCTTACACAATTACTGTCACCAAAACCCGGTACTTCAGCAAACCAGAAGAATTTAGCAAATGCTACTTAGAAATTGGTCATTCCATAAACCACGTTAAAATATCCTTTTTATTTTCTACTGACACGAACAGGAATATTGAGATATATTTATTTTACGATGCAAGACTGATACGGATGTTGTTCTATCTGCAATGTCAGTTTTGAGTAACTCACCCTGTTTCAGTTGATACGTTATCTGCATAGGAGATAGGAGGATGGGACACACATGCTCCAAAATATAGAGAGTTGTAATACTTCTGATACAACTTCAGTGCTTTTACAAGTAGTTACATGCTGGGTCTCATGTTGATTTCATTTGCTTAGTTCTACATTACTTCAAGTGACCGATGGCAGCAATGAGATGCAGTCCAGCCCTGGCAGTCCCACCTGAACCACCTCACAGTGAAGGTCAGTCTTGCCGTTTTTCTCATTTAAGTAATTAATTGTTTTAGTGCAGCGTTTGCTGGAAGGATGTTGCACAAGTTCTTTGGACAGAGGCTCCACGTCAAGCAGGCTGGCACCCAGACTACGCAGTGGGCAGTGCACGCTGTTGGGAAGAGCATTCACTTTAGCTGTAGAGTCATGACCTATGTCTGAGACGAGGGCGCGGTGATGACCGCTTGATGGAGTTACACCAGAGAAGAGAGGATGGACTTACTCATAGAAACGTTGTTGAAGATGTGACTGGGTGATAGGAATAGGAAGGAAAGGCAGAGAAAGTAGCTTGTGTTATGGGAAAGGCAATGGCTTGCAGCCATTGGATGTTAGAGGAGAGTGGAGTGATTGAAAAAATGTGTTGAGCTTATGGTGTTGGCAAATACGCAGCAAAATACATGAGGCAGAGAGAGAGATATGTAGACATATGAGATTACAGAGATGATGCAAGACCACTGAAGAGGAGGTGGAGGGGAAGTCAGACACACCAAAGTGATAGCTGAATCCCCAAAATTTACCGGCGATAAGCACCTGATTTACAAATTGCATCCATTTAGTTGTATGCACATTGTTAACTCCAGTTAAACATATGGTCAAGTAGCTCCCCTCTAAATTGTTTGCTGTTTTCTGAGGATCATATTTTTCTACTGTATTTCCCTGCTAGGTAGGATGCATTTTACATTGGCCATATAACCCAAGTTACGACTGGAATGAAAGAACTGTTGACAATTTGTGGAAGGTGCAAGAAAGGGATCAAGCATTTCAAATCCTGTCTTTCGTATGATTCACCTTTGACTTCAGTGCATGAAGTTGCTTTAGTTTCTAGAGTTGAAATATCAAAAGATAAAGTACCTGGAAATACTATCAAGAGAGTAAAAATCCCTCATGCAAATTTTCTATATACTTATACGTACAGGAGACTTCCAACAAGCAGTGATGCATTCTCATGTGAAAAGCTTTCTTGTTCTTGGGTCTTCACCTCCTAGTTGGGAATAAAGTAACTCAGCAACAAAAATTGTTTAACAAAACTTACTTACGAAGTAGTGCACATTTGAACAATTCTTCACAAACGTACAGTCAGATCTTCCCTCTTCTTACTATTATACACCCTGGGAGGGGAGATTATAAAGACTAAGGAAAAAAAAACAACTGATCTCACCACAATCAAAGGCATAATTCCCCTGAAGCCAGGATTTTACCCTTTGTGTATTGACACTGGAAGTTTATTTAATTGCAGTATTTAATGCTAAGAAGATTCCAGTAAAAATGATCCAGCCCTTTTTTTCCACTCTGAAAAAATAAACCAGAAAAGGAACAGAAAAGGAAGACATATTCGGCATATTTTAAAGAATTCTGCTAGGCAGTTTTATGAAGTGTGGGTTTAAGCATCAAAACATCAAAGTCCCACAGTCAGATGAAGACTCAGGAGAAAGGTACAGATTGAGGATTTACAAATTAATTCACTAGAAATGACATTCATGATCATGTGTTGGGTGGTGAAGTTTGTGTCGTGAGTACTTTTGAGCACAGTCTGGACGCAGATAAATTTTTTGGTCACAGGAGGAAAAAAATGTACACCAGCAAAAATGATTTGGCATGTTTTCATCTGATTGATTCGATAATAAGCAAAGAAAATGGAGAATCTAGGGCTGGATAAGCAGTCAAGAGATTGTATATGATCTAAATATCTATGGAAATATTCTGGAGGTGCTTCTGTTGCCTCCTAAAGAGATTCAGCTTACAGTCAGCAATAGTACTTTTATTTCACGAGATACCTGTATCTCCTCTCAGTTAACAGTTTCAGTGCATCAGTTAACAGTTACAATAAGGTGATCGGTTGACAATTGCTAAATATTTTCTGTCTTCTCTTCCACCAGAACATCCTGCTTTACTTTCATGTCCAAAGCTACTGACATGCTTTGCCAACACTGAGCTCAGTAGTAAAATTAAAAAGAAAGATATTTGATCCACTTGACATTCACCAATAACTTGTGTTTTTTTCCCTTTGTTATTTTCCTGTTAGAATATGAGGAGATGATTGCTTTTAATTAGAGATTTATATATTAGAGAATATGGCTGGTAGTGTTTTGTTCTAAATATTCCTGCTTGGAGCGCAAAAGACACAACTTGTGTATGCAAGCTATGGAGACAGAGCTACAAATGGAAAATGAAGCAAACTGTTTTGTCCAACTGCCAATGCCAGATGATTTGGGTACAACCAAGACAGATGCCCCCCCCATAGACTTAGGGACTCAGTGTTACATTCAATAGATGCTGTAGATGCCGTGCATCGTTCAAATTGTTGCCTGAAGATGAGACAAGGGAGATTTTTTTTTGAGAGTGCCTAAAATTTTGGGTCTTAAGCTGAACTGACGTCAGCTGGCACTTGCATAGTCTTCCCTTCTCATAGCTGTATGGATCACTAATCAGAAGCTGAAATTACTGCCGGATATCATCCCAGAAAGAATGTTAAAAAGGTTGACTTGCAATGATCCTTGGAAAAATCTTTGCACATCTTTGTAATTTTGTTTTGTTGACATTTCTGTGATTTTTGTCAGGAGGAAGATATCAGGAGTGTTCAGCTCATGTCAGGGAGCATCCTTAAATATCTCTGAATAAATGCTGGAAGGTGCTTCAAGCCAGAGATGCTGTTAGGCACTGTTAATATGATTTTCTTTTACTCTCAGTTGAAGCTCTGATTATTTCCTTTTCCCAAGCAAAAGGTCAATGTAAAGTAGGCAGACATTCATATTAATACATTAATACGACTATAGTATTTCATTGTTGCCATGGTTTCATGTGTGCAAATGACGATAAAGCAACCACTTACATTGAAAAAAAGCAGTTAATCACTAGACAGGAGGCAAGCACCACTAAAAAAGTTTCCCTGGTGTAGGTAGTATTTCTTACTTAAAAGCAAGTTTTATTTGGCTTGTGTGTGTGCAGAGCTTTGTCTTTATAAACTTTTAATCTCAGAGCTGTTGAACCTCCTTTGACCTGGAGTTTTACTGTAAATGGAGAGGGAAAAAAAGAGAAAGGTGCTCCTTTGTAGAAAAGTAAGCTTGGTGTCGTGGTTTAGCCCCAGCCGGCA